>NC_088873.1:43364594-43649609 GCF_032884065.1 Artemia franciscana
GAAAAAACTGAAGAAACAATTTTAAAAAATTTAATATTAAAATTAATGACAATGATAAAAAGTTTCCTTTCCTATATTGGACTGAAAAATTTCATAAGAATTCCCCTAAAACATGGTTTATTGCCAGAGCAGCTAGATGTTCAACCCACATTGCTGTTACTGAGCTATCTTCAATATTAAGGAAATTATAAATAAACTTAAAGCCTTTTGTTTTGGTATTAAAAAATTTTCGGATTTTAATCCGTACTGGAGTGCTAATAATCCACTGCAGGTGATAGACTCCTTAACAATGGTTTCAGCTAAAAAGAAATTGAGTCTTTCGACTTTGCGACAATGTATACTAATCAATCACCTAATTTAGTGTTAAAAAATTTTATAACGGTTATTAAGAAAACTTTCTTCTTATCTAGTAAGAGGTTCTTAAAAACAAATACTTATAATAAAAAAGCTATATGGACAAATTGCTTTAAGACTACAGTTGGCTCAAGATGTTACAGCTTAGATATGGTTTTTGACTTGGTTTTAGATTGGTTTTTATATAATAGTTATAGAAGATTTAATGGTAATTTGTATGAGCAAATTGTGGGAATTCCCATGGGGGGGGGGAATGCCAGCCCATTTCGTATAGCCCACTTTTTGAATCATCATTTTACTTGGTTGAGCAGTGTTTTTCACATATTTTATGCTACCATAAAAACAAAAAAGAAATACTCACGGACAGAGAGGCGGGTCTATATTCTGAAAATATACAGCAACCTCCCTCCGGACAATAATGTTTCGGCTCATTCTTTTTCCCATGCAAGTGGGATACGGCATGGTTCAGAACAATAATATCACCATTGTTGGTTTTGTGCTTGAACTGACTGGTGTAAATGGCCCAGTGACAATATTTAATCCCACATTTTCGCCGTCCAAATTGCAGCAGGTCCCCTGAAACAATTTTAGTTTCAGTCAATTTACAAAAGTTTTAACATATTCAGCAATAACTGATTTTATACTTACGAAAATGGATTATGTTGCATCAGAAACAGAGTAAAAAAAGATACTGATAGAGAGGGACGCGGAGACATTGAGATGAACAGAGAGACAAAGAGAGAGGTGAAAGGCAGAAATGTAAATACAAAGAAGCAATAGCTGTGAGAGGGGAGTGAGAATGAAAATAGAGAAACAGAGAAAGGGAGAGAAAAATACAGAGTAAAAGACGTTGCAGACATGGCACTACGAAGAAAAGGTTTAGCACCTCTCCTTATCTTTTGCATCAAGAGAATTGAATTTTTGTACTGGTTGCAACTATATTAATCAATCGAAGGTTAAAGGCACCCGTTGGAAAATACAGAACTGAGTAAGCTTGCCTAATTTTTGAGAAAAAGGAAGCAATATCCCCCAGAAAGATAAGTGACTAAAATAAGTGACAAAAATTATATCATCATATTAAAGGTATAAGAAAAACCTACTGAGGAAACTTCAACCTCCTGTCAACAAATTATTAACTTGTCTAAGCTAAAACTGAAAATTCTCATAGAGTCAATCGATATAAATTTTTCGGCAAACTATATACAGAGCTTCGTTTTCTTCTTCCCTCATTATTTCTTTCGAATCTGGAAGTTATAAGGTACGCTAATAAGAAGATCCCAAAAATTTATGTTTAAATTTACTTCCCCTATCTCAAGACATTGAAGTTCCAGAACATATTCAACATATATATAACCTAAATTAAAACTCACCAGGCCGGAGCGCATAGTCCGTATTCTCGGTCAATTCGTAGTACCAGTCCGATTGATAGTTTTCTGGAACTCTTTGAGGGGGTCTTTCTGGAGCCGGGGGTATATTTTCAACTTCTTCATTATCTTCAATAATCCTAAAATTCGCAACCATCTCCCTAAAATTGACATACAAGTTAATTTTAAGATGCATAAAACAATGAAAATTTGTAGGACAATTAAAAGTTGAAAGCAATAAACGCAATGAAAATACAACAGTAGACAATAATCTGATCAAAATAAATACGTATTCACCAATGCGAATGCTAACCGTCAACCTTGAATTTTGACATTTAGGCTACATATTTTAGGCTATATATTAAAATGCATATGCAATGACAGCGAAATGAAAGTACTATTTTTGGAAGCCTATCAAAAGTATTCCAACAACCTTTAAGTTCTTGATGAAACTAAAAGATACCTCCTTTGAATACAATACTCCTAAATATATAAATATTTTTTCACCTTTTCTTAGCAAGTTGAGTGACAACAGGCAGCATAATTGCGGTGCCTAAGTAAAGAGCGAGATTGGCCCAATGTATTTTTTTCTGACCTAAGTCACTTCCTATTAAAGAGTTGCCTTATTAAAAGATGCTAATTCTGTTAAATACTGTCAAAAATGATTGGACTACAACCAGTCCCCCTCCCAATGTCAATAATTTCCCCAAATAAATCCAATCAACATTTTGAGATAGCTATTTTGTTCAATATCAGTCAAAAGATTCAGACATTATTTTTAGGGAGTGTCTACCCTCCACAGCCCTCAGGGCAAGGACTGTACCTTATGCAATTCATACATGGTTTACATATAGTACATGTCTAAAGGTTGGTGGCAATGAACCATAAGTAAGGAGCGACATGGCTCTATAGTAACCAAAACTGTAAAAAGAGGAAATTTTGATACCAGTAAATATATCAAGTTAATTAATTTTGTATGCTCTTTCAAAAAATGTAAGATTCGTTAAGCTTAATGTTACGCATAGAAGTATACGAGCCTAAAAATTTGCTGATTCTCGAAAAAGGAGCAAAACACCCACTAATTGTTAAGAAATCTTAGCAAAAATTTTAGAAACATTTTAGAAAAAAAAATATTAGAGAAGCCTTCTGCAAAGGATTAAAGCTCCTATCAGCGGAAAAGTGGAATTTCGTATTTTTTCGGCCAGAGGAAACTCAGAGACGCGCGTTTTTTTTAAGCTGTGATCATATTGAACCAACGGTCCTAGAACATCAAAAGCGGGCTCATTTGAACGGGTATCAAAAGTTCTATTGTTCTTTTTATGAGACCGAAAAAATTGAGGGCAACTAATCCCATCCTACGCCCCTTTTCCCCATAAATTGTCTGATCAAAACTTTGAATAAGCCATTTTTTAAGCATAGTCGAAAATTCAAAATTATACCTGTAGAGATCATGACCCCACCCCCTTCCTCATGAAATAAAATAGCGTTTTCTTTTATCTGAAAGTAAGGAGTAACATGAAACCTCAATCCAAGTAGATGCTAGTCCTTAATTGAAAGGTTTAACCTCTCCTCAATATTTTTCTCTTTACATTAAAGATTGGCTATTTGCCCCAAATTTTGAAGAACAGATTTTCAAACACAAAGGTTGTTTAACTTGAAAAGGAATCTGTTTTTAAAATTATAAAAACTGAAGGGAAATAGCAAGGTGTTGAGGAGGGGGCAACCCTTTCATATAAGGAATAATTTATGTTCGTTTTGAGTTTTAATGTTGCTCCTTACTTTTGGATGAAATACTATATTTTTTACCTAATTATTGAGAAAGGGAATTTGGCTGAATAAAGAGAATTTGAAGAACTTGTTGTTGGTGACAGAGGTTAGTCTGGATGCACTAGCTCTCTTTTCCCTAAATCAATCCCATAAACATTTTGAGATAGCCATTTTTTCACAGCAGTCTATAGATCATATAACAATGCGTCCAGGGTTGACAAAACCCCACACTGCTTCAGGGCAAGGGTTAAACGTTATAACCCATAGGGTGCATGTAATGGGAGCATTAATTTTGTGCTAGTATCAATTTATTGGAAAAACTGGAAATATTGAAAAAGCTACCTTATTCAAAATAGTCTAAAGATTAAATAACAACGCCCTTAGGATTGATTTAACACCCATAAAAGTAGTATAGGCTTAATACATACTAGTGCCTAGTTGGGGGTATACTATGAGGCATAAGGAGTCGCTAACCATTCAAACCGGTTATTTTAAGTCTTTTTTTCAGCTGTTTCTCAGGATTTTTGTTCAAGATTTTTTAAGGCGTTATTCAAGACACGGGCCCATAGTCAGGAACCCCTACTTGTAAAAATCATCTTAGTACTCTCTCAAAACTCGTAGGAAACACAAGCAACCAAGGCTATTATTGGAGTTCCTAGTCCCTAAACTAGTTTTTCAAAGTCAAGAAACGATATGGCCACTTTTTTCCGGCTATTGGACATGCTAACCCGTAAACCGCTTTTTGAAATCCAATGAACATTTTTCAATTATTTTTTTATACTAACCCATTTTTCTTCCAAAACCCTTTAAAACTCGGTGTGGATCCAATGACCAACATTATCTTACTTGGGAGCTACTCAGCCATTGTCTCAGCCATTTTACTTTTATTGATAACTCATTTTGTTCCCTAAGCTCTTTATGGATCCAACGAGTGCCATAGTCTTTTCTTTGATAGGAAAGAGGTTTTGACAACGATTCAGGAAGAAGACTTAGTGGCTATTTCTCTTTTGCTGGTATCTATCAAACGCCGCTCATAGATGACGAAATTCTTAACTGTAGCTATACATGGCAGCTATCAAACTGGAAAACAATATTATTGATCCATTTTAGTCTGAATATACAGGCAGATGTTTATTTCTTTAGAAAGTAAAGGGTTTATCATCAAAGAATACGACTTAAAGGTAATAAGATGTAAATTTGAATCTATTTTTATGAAACGACAATGGCAAAGATGCAGATTTTGTAAATTCTAGGCTCTTTTCAAAAGTCAGAAACATGAAAAATGTAATTGTCAGGAGGTTTCACTACAGTCTGGGAAACATAAAAATCATTTTTTCGTAACGAAAAACGTGCCAATTAAATGTTTTCAAAAGTCAAACACACATGAACGGGGATTTTGTATGGGTCACAGACAGATGAATTAGGTTTTTGAAGAATCAAAAACACATAAATAGAATTTGCTTCAAAGTTCAGAGACACATAAATGAGATTTTCATAAGTCAGAGACATATTAATAGGGATTGCACAAAAGTCAGAGACAGGGGAGTGGGGTTTTTCAAAAGTCAAAGGCATTTGAGCAATATTACCATTGGCACAAGGTTTCCCCTTGGTTTGTGCTTCCTATGGAGATATTAACAGCTTACTGATTATTCGACACTAAGTCAGAAATCAAATTTCATGACGTCACATTTTTTCCAGTCGAAGAAACCTCAAATAGAGAAGCCTATCTTTGACTTGGCATCGATTTAGCACCGGAAATTTCCACTGGTTCCCTCTCATATTCCTGTGTTACTCTTGAAAATGTAAAAATGACAGTAAGTTTCACTGATTAACCGTGAATATTCAGATAAAAAATATTGTTTTCATCTTCAATAGAGAAAAATTTTACAAAACAGAAGATTTTAACAACTGTTTTCTCAATTTATATACAGCTTTTAAAAGTGAACCTCTTCCCTTCCCACGTAAAAACTGACTGGGTAGTCTCTCAGTTCGGGATGGTGAGTTTGAACCTTACGACAAATCTTGCTACAATCCCCCAAATGAATTCATTTAATTTTTGTTTGTTTTTGGTTTCATTTATTTTTGAATAGTTAATTTTGATCGTTTTTTTAATAGATAATTTTGATTGTTTTGATGTTAGCTTTTTATTCGATTTGATTGTTTAGCTATTACAATAGCTTTTTATTTCTACTGATGTGAAGTTTAATATGACCTTCACATTTCTCTGTGAAGGTTCTTTTTCAGAATTTTTTTTTATCAATGTGTTGGAATTCTTGCTTTGCACATATTGTAGCGGAATATGGCTTCACTGTATGTACATGAATATGACTTCACGGATCCAAATTTATTAAGAAGGATCATGAAAATTAGCTGCGTCTATAGATAAATATGAATAAGTGTTTCCACTTCTACCGACTTATCGGTAGGTCTATCGATTGTTGGACTTATCTACTGATTAAATATCAAGCCTATCGAAATACTGATTTTTGGCGATTTTTTGCCGATTTTTTTCTTTTTAATTGGACATAATAGGTGTGACTGCGAAAAGCGCAATTTAACGAAATCCTTGAGCGATAACTTAAACCTGGTTTCTTAATTCCATTATGCAGCTTTTGCTCTTTAAAAAAAAACATAATGAATGGGAAACAGAAGAACCAACATTGTCTTTTCTCATTTCAGTTAAAAATGAGGGAGTTTATGGAATTTTTTTTCTTTTTTAACCATCTCAAATCAAATGAAAAGGGATTAGTTAATTAAGTAACTAATTATATTAATTATTTATTAATTATTAAATGTTTAAAGTAAGTTACATGGCTTAGAACAAAGTCCCAACTTGCCACCTGTTTGCCTTTCTGGATAAGGATCGCCTCATTTTAGAGACTGCACCAAGTGATAAAACAAAATTAAATAAAACACCATTAGTGCAGTGCCGGTTCTCCTGTTTTCAAAACAGCTGCAAATAAAATAGACCTACTGTAAAATGATGCCATCACCAGAAGATGGTGGTGATTTTTCAGGTTCAGCTGAAGGGAAATCAATAAAGAAAAGATAATGTGGTAAATCAACTCAAATGAAAATAAGCAAGAGACTAATCAAATATTCTCCGAAATATTTGAAAGAGTGGGAAACAGAAGAACCTTTCAAAGACTGGCTTACTAAGAGAGAAATTAATGAAATTCCATTTTGTCCTGTTTGTGAGGGGAAGCTTTCTTATAAAGAAGTCAAGATTGCGCTGGACAAACTAGATGGTTATCTATATATAGCTGCACCAGAAGAATCCTTGAGCTGTGGGGTGCTCTGACATTATATTTTACTGAGGCTGTGTTTGATGATCTTACCCATGGAAACGATTTAGCTTTTGGTTGCTTATAAACCCCTTTATGAGAATAATGTTGATGTTCATGGACTATGTTTTGGGCATGTTGACTGACTTCAATGCTCTTTTCCTATCACAGCCCCCCCCCCCCTTCCAACCATTGAAATTCGAAACAAAAAGACTTTTGGTAACTCTCTCCAAGAACTTTCTTGAGGTAAAATATGTAAATGGTTTGAGGAATCGAATAGATGTTGATGTAAATGATGACAATTACTATGTAGTTATCCAAAATATTTATTTTGGACTGAATGCCCAGCTCACTATTTCAGAGCTAGTAGAGCGCGACCCTAAGGTTGACCATAATGCAGTGATGAAGGCATACCTCACAGCAAGAGAATTTCACAAGGAAGCAGTTGCACAGACCAAAACCAGGTTCGTATTTGATGATGGTTTGAATGAGATATCCTGTCTTACAGAGCCTTCAAATGCTGCTAAGCTACATCTTTCTAGTCTTGCACCACTTCTAGTTAAGTATTTCCCTCCTACTTGTCTTAGAGCTGCCATAGATTTGAAATAGCGTGAACAAAGCTTTGTTGATGTTCCGAAGGATCTGTATTAGTCACCAGTAGAATACTAAAGATTTGTTTTGTCCATTGTTACCCCTAGTGGCCGACCAAGGTTTGCAAATCTAAGGTACGTTGTTTAATTTTCTTTTCACTGCCTTTCTCGAATGTTGTTGACGAACATCTTTACAGCACTTTAAAATAAATTGTCGACGCTGACCTTATCTGCCATCTTGCGGACCGAATGCGAGAAAAAGAAGTTGAATATGCATTCTTCATCGCTGATAGTTGATCATGAAATAGAGAAACGGCTAAAGGAAGTAAGAGCATCTGCGGCAGTTGAAGAGTTTATATGAGTGATGAAAATTAGTCTATAATAGCAAAAGTTTCTGTTTTGTGTTGCATTAGATATTTGAAACTCCCACTGTTCCTGAATTGTTGTTTGAACACCAAAGTGTGCTTTATTGATTTATTGTGCTGAAAAGTACATAATTATGTAGATTAGAATTCCATCAATGTATACATAGATACGATCCTAGGCTAAGGTCTCAAAATGTTAGCGATGTATACCTAAGATAGAAGATCAAAATTTTCTGTTCAGAGTTGCAGTGGATATTTGAAACTGCTGCTGTTCCTGAATTGTCTTTTGAAAACCAAAATGTGTTGTATTGATTTATTGTGATAAAAAGTACCTAATTGAGTAGATTAGAATTCAATAAATGTATTTTACCAATGTGATCCTAGGCTTTATTCCTTTGTTTACAGTTGCGTATCATTTGCTTTAATCATTTGAATCCAGTATTTGTTGTTTCAAATCCAATTTGGTTTACTATGATGATCAGTACCTGATTAAGTAGATTGGGATTCCATCAATAATAACTGAGCTTATTGAAAGTGCATTTTTTTAAGCCCTGTTTTCATGCGTGTCTAACTAGGTAGCTGTGTTTACGCGCGTGTCAGGCGCTTCATTCTTGTCTAAACATATTTTGCTCCCACGTAGGCATAAACTCAAATGCCAATTTAATTTATACATGAAAATCTTTCTTTTCTTACGTATGCATTCGGATTTACAGGCGTTGCAGATTTACAGCAACTACTGCAAATGCCGCGTTTGCAACATTTTAGAATCACTGCTAGCCCAAGAGTGAACCATATTAGTATACTAGGGATTTACACTAACCACTGCAAACGCTACATTTGTCATTATTACAACGAGATCAAACAACGCCCCAATACTCTTTTGCAGTTTTTAAGAAAATATTGCTTTCAATTGTCGTATGATCAATCGTAAGTCGATAAACCGTTGTAGAATGGTCTAATTCTGAATTGATCAGGGACTTCAGCAGAAAACTGAGCAGTTTTGCGAACTTAACAGGCACTTAGAGGGTTTGGGCATGTTTAAAAATTCTTTACCAATTTTTTATCGATAGCGTGACGGCATCTACTGATTTTCTACCGAATTTTAGGCACGCCATACCGATTTTCCAAGTAGGCCAAGTGGAAACACTCATATTAATGTAGTTCATTGTTTCCACTCTGGGGATTCCCCCCTAAAATGGGGATTTTTTAAGTCTTTTAGGGGAAAGAGTTTTTTTAGGGATTGGGGGATTTTCTAGGGATTTTTCCTCTCCCATGGACTTTTAGGGAATTTTTAGGGGGTTTTCCTTTAATTTTTTCATCATCTTCCTGATCAGAGAAACAGGATAATTCGATTTAGGATATGTTTCCTTGTGAATTGAACTTGGTATCACAGAGAAGAACTTCTTCAGTTATTTTAAAAATTTTAACACCACAAAGATTTTGAGATGTACAGGAGTCTTAAAAACAAACTAGCAACAAAGAACTGTTTCAAACAGTTCCACGCTGATGTGGGCCTCAAACAATCATTTCAGCTTGGACTGTTCTCGATTAATGAAGTCACATGGTTTGTCATTTTTGGGTTGTTTTTTCATACGATTATTTGGTAGATATCATGTCATTTTTTTACAGGTCAGATAAATAAAGTCATAATATATTTTGATAGATTTATAGGGTACATAGTTGTTCTTACTATAGTAAAATTTTTTTAAAAGCATTGCATGTACCATTCTTTTTCTCTACAGTACTTGTATGATGTTTAAACTTTTTGTGTAAAATAAAAAAAAACTCGAACTTGTAGCCAGCTTTATAAGTACTGACGTGAATAATAGAGGTCGACTATAATTGTTCAAACACCTCTTTTACCATTTCATTACTTTTAACCGACAAACAAAGTGACAACCATTTTTTAAAAACAATGGCACAGGTAGGAATAAATAGAGATTTTGAGAATTTAATCATTTAACAAGTAGCCATCCAAAGATTCCTACATTTATATACAAAAGTTGCAGCCTGATAATCCTTGAGCTCCTTATCCCTGATAATCCCTGATAATCCAATATTCATACTGAGCTTTTCTGTAGCAAGTCTTTGAATCATTAAGATCTTTCACATATTCTGCAATTAATCTCATAAGTTTCTAATTAAAGTAGAAATGACTAGCCTATAAAACACAACCACATAAAACATAAGGGTAAAATCAAAGTTAATTGACTTCTTGCTATCTCAGAAAGGGTTTAGGTTAGTAAAATGAAACTTTCAGGGATGAGTCTACAGGCTAAAATATGTCCCAGGAAGGTATTTTAAAGTACCCACCTCCACTCATTCTCCCTCTAGAGGGCCCTGAAATTTGTCTGCATGACAGGTCTATACCTATTGAAATACCTATTTGACAAAACAATTTACCTTAATTTTCAGTTACTAGTTGCTTTTTCTCTGCCAATAGTTCTGAATATGCAATTCCTGTTATCTGAGTAGAATTTTGAGCCATATCAATGTTTTTTGTTTTTTTTAATTTAGGAAATGTATTTGCATATCTTTAAAACCTTATCAAATGGAATTGAGCAATGTTTTGAAGCTGAAAACAAAACAACCCATATTTTTAAAGGTCATCAAAGGTCAGGGCCTTCTAGAGGGAGAAGGAGTGGATGTAGTTGCTTCAAAATACCTTCCCGGGACATACTTTAGTCTGTAGATTCATCCCTGAAAGTTTCATTTTCCTAACCTAAACCCTTTCTGAGATAGCAAGAAGTCAATTAACTAGAATTTTACCAATATAAGGACTAACTATTGCATGATATAAAAGAATTAAAATTTTATTTGGAAGATAATTTTTCAAATAGCAAATAACTGCAACTCCTCTAGAAACTTTAGCAACAACTAAATCACTGTGCCATTTTCAAGATAAATTACAATTGACATAAAAACCAAGATAATACATGCAATTTATCTAATTCAGTGTCTCTCTACCCAAAAAATTTTCCACCAAGATTAATATGTAATCTCAATCTACTATATATTGTAAAATTAGTTTTACTGACATTTACTGATCTAGGCTAGTGAATGTATAAAGTGAGCCATTACACTAGGCAATTAACCTTTTCTATTACAGGTTTGATACAACAACAAGAAGAATTAAGAGTAGTATCATCTGCAAACAAAGTGAGGCAAGCGCCCAGAAGGGAGTAGGCTCTATCTAATTATATCAACAGGTGATACTTTGACAAATAGGCTTTTGCAGCCTCAACTTGCTGAATTTTATTTTTGCCGGAATGAATTATAGTGCAATATGAAAATGACTTGAAAGCAGATAAAAATTGAAGGGAAACAATGGAATGGACAAAATGGAATAAAAGGAATCATAATCTGATTAATATACACATCCTGCATATTGCAAAATATTTTTTTATCTTAGTTTTTGGCATATTCCCACCTCCAGAAGCACAGTTAAAGGAGAGGAGGGACCCCCCCCCCTAAAAAAATCTGATGAAATTCCTGGATTCAATACTAAGAACCAGCATAGTGTAACTTTCACCTATCCTTGGAAATTTAGCTTATATGTCCCCATTAGCTGACACAGTGGACATTTTTGTTAGCACATTCTTTATATCCCCCTCTAAACTTCATATTATTAGCTGCACCCCTGCCTAGATATATATCCTTGACCATCAGAGGGAGAGAGGCGAGAGTGAATACATTCTCATAAAAGTCCCCAAAACATTAAGAAAACAGATAAGATTAGGAATTTAGTGTTTCTACTTTCACTTTCTGTGCATATTTTCTCAAAAATTTCCTTGTCCACTCACTACATTTACTATTCCCTTAAACCAAAATTGCTGGTTTTATGGGAATTGATTCCTAATGATCTATCTACATCAAGAGGCTGTTAGCTAATTGTTCCAATTTAGAGAAGGGGTTTCATTTGACCAAAAAAGCTTAATATCCCCTGAAAGATTGATTTAAAAGTCAACAATAAAACTGCCTTGAAATTAATGAACCTGTCTTTTCATATTTTCAAATTCCCATCTCAGTAAATTTTTTGTCCACAACATAGTTTAGCAAGAATGAAAGTGAATACATCTAGGCCTATTCAAATAGGTGCTGGTCCTGATTTTGTTTTAATTGCAGGTCCCTCTAAATACTAAATATCTAAAGAAACGAATAATTATTTAGTTATTTATCTAAATAATTAAATATCTAAAATAACTGAATGCAAAAGGATTTATTGAATATAAATTTACATCACAAAATATGAATACATAAAATTTACATATTTCATTGCTTTTGTTCTGAAAATTCCTTTGAAAATCCAATTTCTTTGTGTGCTCAATTTTAATCAACATAATTGCTAAACTGTCTAATCTGGTGAATTATTGTTGATTTCAGACACTTCCTTTTTTTATTAGCTGTGGCCTTGCAAATAGATTTTACTCCAGAGGCAACTGCATACTAATTAGTTTGACTCTGTTAGTAACAAGAAGCTGCCTTGACCACCAAGCAGTCTTGGTTTTCAACCCAACAAGCATAGCTTTCCTCAAGATTGTTTAGACCATCTAATTCATATGCTTCTGCATTTATCTCCAAAGATGATCTTTGAGTTTGACACTGTAAAAGCTGGTTGAAAGCCATTGCCACCAACCAAAGAAATGATAACATAAAAGCCTGTCCAAGCTTCTGACAACATCAAACATCAGACCAAGAAACCCTTATTGAAATTATTCAGAATATTTTGAAAGTTAGTTTGTTTTTTTTTGATGATTGTGCATTTGAAATAAGACCCTTTCAAATGCAGGCCCAATTAAAAGATTCCTAAAAATGTGTATTCAAAATAATATTTTACTATTTAGACCAAGGAAAAATAACAATTCCCATTCATAAATAAAGTACAAATGGCAATAGTTCCTCATCATCAGATATCTAAATATGTTTCTAAGCTATTTGTTACTATGAACTGTTTTACTTTTTGGGGCCCCATTAAGAGCTCAAAACATAATTTTTCCTAGAAACAATTATTGCATTAGCCTATCAAAGAGTATAAAGCAGGCATCAATTTTGATGTATTCATTTTCTTAGTTTTGATTTGTGTCTATCTCCTGTTTAACTCCAAGTTTCCTGGACACAATTATAATGACTAAAATGATTCTATTCTTTTTGTTACTATATCCTGTGTTGATCTTATTGGCTACTAGACTATAGATAGTGCTGTGACCTCAATGTAGTAAATACTTTCTGCCTTCAAAGGTATTGATCTTTGATGAACTTGTATGTTATATATGGGTAGGCTACTGGATTCCAAGCCCTTGCTTTGATAATGATTATTTTATTGTGGAAGTGGGATTTTATTTGAAACTGACCAGTTACCCTACTTTTGATTGGGATTCTTTTTCATGGCTTTTTGTAGTTTAATATTTTTCTTTTGATTTCAGACACTATGTCTTTCCTAAAAATTCTGTTTTTTACTTGACAAATTCTGTTTAGTTAATAGGCCTACAAGCTGTGTTAAACTTAAGTCTAAGCTGTGTTCATTTTATGGGCTACTAGACTATAACTATTATTACGAACAAAAAGTAGGAAATACCTTCTCCCTTAGGTAGATTTGATCTTTGATGAACTGGTAGACTACCCGATGCCAAGCCCTAGCTTTGGTAAAGATTATTTTGAATATGAGAGTGGTATTTTATTTAAATCTGACCAGTTATCCTACCTTTAATACGGATTATTCTCGAGGGCTTCTTCTAGTATCATTTTAATTTTTATTTTAGACCCTTTTCTTTGGTAAACAAATTCTGTTTAGTTAAGGCACATTTTCGAATCTTCTGAGTTGCGTTTGATTCACTTTTCAAGTTGACTGAAATCAACATTCCGACGTTTTATTTGCGATTCCGAGTTAACTAGATTTAACGTTTTAGTTGCGATTCCGAGCGTTCGATTTGTAAAAGTTGACTGAAAGTAGATTTTTAACAACTTTTACATTTTGCTGAAGGCAGAAGTTTCAGTTATAGCTAATCATGGAGTATGTCTTCAGATGGATCCAAAATGAAGGCACCACTTTTGTGTACCAGTGTGGTGAGTTATTGAGCTTGATTTTTTGTTGTTGGGTAAGTTGCACTAAAATAGACTTAAAAACTAAGTTATTAGCCTAGTTAAAACTGGCTTTTTTCTTCTGTGGGTGGGTGGGTTTTTTCTTTTACTGGGTGGGTGGGATAGGTAGATAATAAAATGGTTAAGAAAAAGGTAAAATTCTAGTTAATTGACTTCTTGCTATCTCAGAATGGGTTTAGGGTAGGAAAATGAAACTTTCAGAAATGAATCTACGGACCAAAGTATATCCGGGGAAGGTATTTTGAAGCAACTACCTCCACTTCTTCTCCATCTTGAGGGCCCTGACTTTTGATAACCTTTAAAAATACGTGTGTTATAAAAGTGAAACCTTGCAAAATAGATCGGAAAAATTCTAGTTAATTGACTTCTTGCTATCTCAGAAGGAGTTTAGGTTAGGAAAATGAAACTTTTAGCGATGGGTCTACAGGCTAAAATATGTCCTGGGAAGGTATTTTGAAGTACCCACCTACACTCCTTCTCCATCTAGAGGGCCCTGAAATTTGCCTACTTGACAGGTCTATACCTATTGAAATATTGATAAAACAACATTTTACCTTAATCCTCAGTTACCAATTGCCTTTTCTCTGCCTTTAGTTCTTAAAATCCAATTCCTGATATTTGAGTAGAATTTTGAGCCACATCAATGTTTTTTTTCAAAATTTAGGAAATGTATTTGCATATCTTTAAAATCTTATAAAATGGAAATGAGCAAAGTTATGAAGCTGAAAACAATTTTGTTGTACTCTAGTTAAGCAGAAGATCTATTTTGCAAGATTTCACTTTTATAACACACATATTTTTGAAGGTCATCAAAGGTCAGGACACTCTAGAGGGAGAAGGAGTAGAGGTGGGTACTTCAAAATACCTTCCCAGGACATACTTTTGTCGATGATTCATCCCTGAAAGTATCATTTTCCTAACCTATACCCTTTCTGAAATAACAAGAAGTCAATTAACTAAAGTTTTACCACCTGATTTTTGAATGTCAATGCATCCAGAAGGAAGTAAGCAACATTAGGAGAACCTTCAGGGAGGCATACCTCCAACCTGACTTCAACGTGTTGCTGCTCTCAAGCCTACCACCTTACACTGAAAGATTTGTACATAAAACTATTTTTGATTTCATTAGACAAAATGATATCTGCGATTTAATCACAAAGATGGTAGCAAGTCTTATACCCAACCCATCATTGTGCAGATTGAAAACCGTCATGAAGCCAAAAGGGGACCAGTGTGGACTCCCAGAAGGCTTGGCATTTCAAGAAGCCATATGCTTCTGCACTCACCTTATTTTTATGGCACTTGGTATTAATCAAGTGACATATAGCAATCACAAATTCTATCAGTCTGTCTGTCTGTCTGTCGGTCCTGATTTTGCTACTTTAGCCACTTCCAGGTAAGCTAGGACGATGAAATTTGGCAGGCGTATCAGGGACCAAACCAGATTAAATTAGAAATAGTCGTATTCCCGATTTGATCATCTGGGGGGAGTGGGGGGCCTGATAATTCGGAAAAAATAGGAAAAATGAAGTATTTTTAACTTACGAACTGTTGATCAGATCTTAATGAAATTTGATGTTTGTCTGACCGGCTGTGGTGACGTTGGGGGGAGTTGGGAGGAGGAAACTTAAAATCATGGCAAACATTTAGATTGGAGGGATTGGGATTAAACTTGGTGGGAAAAATAAGCAGAAGTCTTAGATACGCTATTTAAATAATTGGAACAGATCCGCTCTATTGGGGGGGGGGTAATTCTGAAAAATTGGAAAAAATGACGTATTTTTAACTAACGAAGGAGTAATTTGATCTTCATGAAACTTCATGTTTAGAAGGACCTCGTAACTCAGATGTCTTATTTCAAATCTCAACGGGATCCAGCGTCATTGGGGGGGGAGCAGTTGGGGGGACCTGAAATCTTAGAAAATATTTAAAGCAGAGAGATCAGGATGAAACTGGATGGGAAGAATAAAACCTGTCTAAGATACGTAACTGACATAACCAGACCAGAACTGCTCTCTTTGGTGGAGTTGGGGGAGGGGGGGGGTTAATTTGGAAAAATGAGGTATTTGTAACTTATGAAAGGGTAATCAGATCTTAATGAAATTTGATATTTAGAAGGATTTTGTGCTTTAAAGCTCTAATTTTAAATTCCAACCAGATCCTGTGACATTGGGGGGAGTTGGAGGGGGAAACCAGAATTCTTGGAAAACCTGAAAATTGGGGTATTTTTATTTTACGAATAGGTAATCGGATCTTAATGAAATTTGATATTTAGAAGGAATTCATGTCTCAGAGCTCTTACTTCAAATTCGGACCAGATCTTTTGACATTAGGGGGAGTTGGAGGGGGAAATCTTTTAAAACACTTGGAGTGGAGGAATCGGGATGAAGCTTGGTGGATAGAATAAGCAAATGTCCTTGATACGTGATTTACGTAACCTACTGGATTCGCTCTCTTTGAGGGAGTTGGGGGGAGTGTTTCAGTGATTTGGCGAGTTTGGTGATTCTGGACGTGCTAGGACGATGATAATTGGTAGGTGTGTCAGGGAGCTGCACAAATTGACTTGATAAAGTCGTTTTACCATATTCAACAATCTGGGAGGCTAAAGGGAGAGGAAAAATTAGAAAAGATGAGGTATTTATAACTTACGAGTGGGTGATCGGATCTTAATGAATTTTGATATTTAGAAGATTCAGAGCTCTTATATTATTCGTGACTCAGAGCTCTTATTTTAAATCCTGACCGGCATTAAGCCTCTGATTTTCTTTTAAATCAATCTATTAATTCTTAGAATTTTGTTAGAGCTCATACCATATGAGCTCTTGGCTCTTAACTCTTCTTGCCTCGTCACAAGTGCCATATGAGCTCTTAGCTCTTGTTTAATTGTAACCTTAAATGATGACACATATGTAAAATAAGGTAAAAATCACTCGTTTAGATTTTTGGTCTGTGATCATTTACGCTTTTCTGTGTGCTCACGCTATAATGCTCAACTTTAACTTAAATATGTATGTTAATCAGACGTAATTTATCGTAAACGTAAAAATGTATCATAGACGTAAGACGTAATTATGCATTGAACGTAATTTATGAAAGTGCAAGCATATGAGGATTCAGAAGATAATTTTTATTTCCAAATAAAGCTATTAAGTTGATTAAATAAAGTTATTTAATGGATTTGTAAGACTTGTAAGTTCTGGACTGCATGTTCGGCATTTAAGCATGCAATGGAACATAATTCAAATAATCATGGTTTATTTTAAGTTTTTATTGTTTAGTTTTTAATGTTTTAAAACGTAAAGTTGTGAAAAGAGTCAAACTTCAGTGTAAACAGTGGGGCGTTGAGGAGCGGACGGCCCTTCTTATATACGGAATAATTTCTGTTCGTTTTATGCTTAAATGTCGCGACATTCCTTCAGCTAAAAAAACCTTGTTTTTTTTATTTAATGGAGCTTAAAATCAATAACTGAAACACAAACATCCAGAAGTTACTACTAAAGAATAAATGAAACCAAAAAAGAATATAAATTAAATAAACAATCATAGAAAAAACAACAGGTACTAATGTAAATGAATAAATAAATCTCAAAACGAGTAAAGCTGAAGTTGAATATACAAATCAAGCTTAAAACGAACAAAAATATTTTGCAATTGAGGCATAAATGAAACCCAAAACGAACAGAAATTAAATAAACAATCATAGCAAACAAACATATAGTTACTAATAAAAATTAGTAAATAAAACTTAAAACGAGTGAAACGTGAATGGAATATGCAAATCCACCTTTAAACGAACACAAATTTCTACAAAACAAAGTTTGTTTGCACGCATTGGCAGCGCAGGCAGAACATAATAGCACAGCCTAAGTAAAGACTGAAGTGGGCTTAACATATTCTTTATTTTTTTTTTTCTCTCTGACAAAGGCACTTCGTGTAAAAAGAGTTATCATAGACCCTTCCGAAGGAGCTCATTCGATTGGAAATTAAAAACTTTACCACCCTTTTTAAGACTCAAACGTGATTAGAGGACAAATAGCCCACCACCTCCATCGTCTCCCCTAAAAATTCAATCAAAGTAAGTCTTTGGGTATGTCAACCCCCCACAGCCCTTAGGGTAAGGGCTGTTAGTTGTTCTGGTTGCCTATTATTATCAGATGAAGTTTCTGTGGAAAAAGTGGTGGTATTAACTTTACAAGGGGATCATCCAATAGGAAACTAAAAGTTTTAGTGTCATTTTTAAGAGCTGATAGTGACTGGAAGGCAATTAAACTCCCAACACCCTATTTTCCTCAAATATGTCTGATTGGAATTTTGAGATAGCAATTTTGTTCAAAATGGTTCACAGATTATATTCAAATGCCTAGGAGGTTTGCATAGCTCTCTAGGGCCTGGGCAAGAGTATTAAGCAATGACACTTTGTATATGAGGTTTTCATGCAAGGGATGATAGTGTAATTGGAGAAGGCTCATTTGAAGGGAAATTGGATATACTAGTTTCCCATTTTGGCCCTGATGATACATCCTTCTCAGTAATCATCTTTAGTTTTTTGAAGTTCTATATTTTTTATTACTTAATTTATGGTAATTATTAATCCTACCCTGATTCGATCGTGTCTTTTCTTATATGTAATATTCACATTTTTGCTTACTATTTTACTAATTCAATATATTGTTTTCTTCTTTTATCAAAAGTTAATTTCTGATATTAACTGTAACTGTCTTTAAACTTTCTCCAACTCCACATTAGCTCTTTCTAAAATCTGAGCCGTCAATATACGCTTCCTGCTTCATTGATCAAGAATTATGGTAAATCAATTTAATACCAACGCTCGAAGCAAAGCTTAAATTTTAGAGCATTGGTATTCACCTAGGATAAGTAAAGAAAGGTTTAATGGATCCTAGAAAGATGGTTAAAAGGTTATGAATAATGTTTTTGTTCGAGATTAAAGTTTCTTGTTTTTTAACCAAAAAATAACAAACATGCATGCATGATTATCCTTTTCGGGAAAAAATGGCCTAGGGAATTTCATGTTTTTTAAATAGAATTTGAAACTTCCATTCTTGGTTTCTGAAAATAAAATTTAATTTTAATATATAATTTTCGTAAAGACACTAACTAGAAAAAAAAACAGCAGACCAAAGTATGTTACAAACCTAAATCATTAAAGATACAAAAAGACATTAAAGACAGCTATTTCTACCCATAATTGGCTGTGTAAATATGATTTTTATGAAGTTCCTTATTCTTTGATTTTTCTTAGTTCTTTTGAGTTTTGTTTTGAACAATGGCTGTGTGCCGTATATTAAATACTTTCCCATGCAATCAGAATTTCCAAAAGTAGAGGAGAGCAGGCGCTAGAAGACAAAAGACTAGCCCAAAAGTATATAACAAACATTGGTGCAACTTAGGGGGTGATGGCAAATGCCCACTTTTAGATTTTGAGAATACAGCTTTTTGGTACTTTCATTGAAAAAAGTCTCGCCTCTAAAATTTGAAAAGCAAGACCCCCGCCCCTAAGCCTAAGATATTCATGAACTAATACCATTGACAAGAAGCATACTTAATAAATTTTATATTCATGCTTAATACAAAAAGGATAATAAGAATAAAATTTCATTGTTTTAACTGCCTTAGCAAAGACTTACACATCCACTTCTGTCTTACAAAGGAAACAAATGGTAAGAATTAGATTTTTAATGATAAAGGCGTCAAAAGGCAGTTGTGCAACTTTTGGTTGCACTGGGTTGACAAAATTTTGCAAGGAAAACACGAATGAACAGTCAGCCAAAACATAAGCTATGAAATATGGTACCAAAAAGATTAAGAAGATATAGTTGTCTTTTCGAATCAACATTTTACCGCTGTTAAATTTTTCGGACGAAAATCGTCAAATTTAATGAATAAATTTCGATTATTTAGTTTTACGATTCAACGAGGCAAGCCCTGACAAAAATGTGGTAATATATAGAAAAAACACATAATTTTGAAACAACTCAAGGTTATATCTAAGAAAATATCAAGTTTTGGGTATTTGTGGACCTAAGACGAATCTCGTAAGAATAGAATGTTTTTAATTTGATGACTGCTACTATTAAGAAAATAGTAAGCATTTGAGCACTACTACGTAGTCGGGATGAGTAAAGAAACCTTAGTCGATTCCAAAACACAGACTATCTAGAAAAAGGTTATGCTATTTGGGATTAGTGCCTGTTTGGCCTTGTGGTGGTGTGAATATGATTTTACAAATACTACTAGAAAATTTCTTGCAAGGGGTGAATTACTATTTCAAATGGCGTACATTGATCGTTAAAAGTGAAAGCCAAAACTTTTGTAGTTCAGTTTTTTGCTTGACAGTATTGGTAACTGAGGATAACAAATAGCTTATTAAACAGGAAACAAGTTAATAGTAAGGGAAAGTGGCGATGACTCTTAGGAAACGACTTCCCAACTACCCATTATAAAAACCTGGGAAGAGGTTTGAAAGTTTATTCATAATTTTTTAGTCTGCTAGTAAAGGTTGAAAGGCTATGAAGTCACTCGCATGTTAATCTTAACTTTTAAAAATATATGAGAATCGTTCTAAGTTGTTTTCTGGCTCTGATAATACAAATAAATAAAAAAACAAGTTTTTTTAACCGAAAGTAAGGAGCGACATTAAAACTTAAAACGAACAGAAATTACTCCGTATATGAAAGGGGCTGTTCGTTCCTCAACGCCCCGCTGTTTACGCTAAAGTTTGACTCTTTTTCTCAACTCTACTTTTTAAATCAGTAAAAAAGTTCATTAGAAATTTCATTGTTTTTTCAGAAAATGCTAAGAAAGTCCTGCGCCCCCTTCATGGAAATTTTCTTCCTCCATTATAAATTCCTCCATGAAAAGCTCGCCCCACATAACCCCCTCCCCTAATCCCATCCCCCCAACCAAAAAAAATCCCCTGAAAGCGTCTGTACCCTTCCCAATAACCATTACTATATGTAAACACTGGTCAAAATTTGTAACTTGCAGACCCTCCAATGGGGACTGGGGGGGAGTAAGTCATCTCCAAAGAGATAGATATTAGGTGTTTTGATATTAGGTTATTAGGTGTTAAGATGAATAAAATGGCTATCTCAGAATTTTAATCCGGTGACTTTGGGGAAAAATAAGCGTGGGAGGGGGCCTAGGTGCCTTCCAATTTTTTTGGTGTCTTAAGAACGGCACTAGAGCTTTTAATTTCCATCAGAATGAGCCGTCTTGCGACATTCTAGGACCACTGGGTCGATACGATCATCCCTGGGGAAAAAAAACACAAACAAATAAATAAACACGCATCCGTGATCTGTCTTGTGACAAAAACACAAAATTCCACATTTTTGCAGATACGAGCTTGAAACTTCTACTGTAGGGCTCTCTGATAAGCTAAATCTGATGGCACAATTTTCGTTAAGATTCTATGACTTTAAGGGGTGTTTTCTCCTATTTTCTAAAATATGGCAAATTTTCTCAGGCTCGTGATAGGTAAATCTAAACTTAATGAAATTTATATATTTAATATCAGCATTAAATGCGATTCTTTTGATGTAACTATTGTTATAAAAATTCCCGTTTTTTAGAGTTTCGGTTACTATTGAGCCGGGTCGCTCCTTACTACAGTTAATGCTCCTTACTGCAGCTCCTTAATACGAACTAAAAAACGTTTTCCACAAAATAAGCTTTCCAACAAAAGTAATAAACTTCATTAAACCAAAAATGAGCAAAAATAAAATAAAAGAATCTACCAAGGTTAAAACTACCACGAATCACTATCGATAAATAAATAGAACTCAGAACGAACAGAAATTACAATAAATAACCAATTCAAACTTAAAACAAGCAGAAACTAACATGAGTAGGGCTCAAAACATCCTATGCGTTCCCAAGGCCAGAACATAATTTTCACTATACTGGAGAAACCCAAATGAATGTGCATTGTCAGTTTAATATACATATGCTGATATTTATTCTTTAAAATGTTAGCAATATTTTATTTATTAAAGTATGTGAAAACATTAATAAAAATTCAGCATTGTGCAAATTATGTTCTTTCCTTGGGAAACCATATGTTTTTTTAGCCCTACTCATGTTAATCTCTACTTGTTTAGAGCTTCAATCGGTTATTTATTGCAAATTCTGTTTGTTTGGGTTTCATTTGTATACCGATGCTGACTTGTAGTAGTTTTACGCTTGGTAGATTATTTGATTTTATTTTTGCTCGGTTTTGGTTTAATGGAGTTCTTTAGTTTTCTTTGAAAAACTTATTTCGTGGAAATTTTTTTTTGATGAATAGCTTTAAAAAATCGTTAATTATATCAAACAGGAGATGTAGAAAGTAATTTTTTAAAAAAAAACAGGACGTTATCAAAGGAAATACAAAAGTGTTTTCAAGAAAGGAAACAAACTTCAGTTCCTGAATCAAATAGTTCTAATCTTCTCTAAATATCAAACAAATTCCGACTTAAAAAGGATTGTTGCCATGAGGCGCGATATCTCTTTTATGTCGAAATCAGTTGGGGCTCTATAAAATAAATAGCTTTTCCGGATAAAGAATATCGTTAAAAGTGCAAATTCTAAAGGTAGACATTCCCCAGAGATCACAAAAGATATGACATTATTCTTCTTTTATAGCTCTCCAAGGTAGCATCACAAATGAGGGAATTGCCTTTTCAAAAATTTCGACGTGTTCCTTATTTCTTTAATAAACAAATTTATGGGTTTACCATCTTTCGCCCAGCTACTAATTTGCTAGGAATATTAGAATTAGAGTTGTTACAAAGAGAATTTTCGCTTCTTATAGAGGGATGCTGAGGAGGGTGGGGGTTGAAGCTCGTAAAACAAACAGGTGAAATATATGTGCAGACAATGTTTAAATAATACCTTGATATTTAAAAGGGACTAGGTCCCGATGCTCACACCTAAGTAATGCCCCAGGATGCAACCATGGGCTTAGGCATTGGGCAGCGAGAAGAAATAGGCCCTTTCCGTAGACTTAGATATTATCAAGAATAAACATTAGAAAAGAAATTCAGAAAATCTGAACTTTAAGGTGAATAGGTTAGTTTCAGCTAAACCAGAAAGTTTCAGTATATCCAATTTCTTCCCCCTGTCCAATAATCTTGATACAACCATGCCTGTCATTACGATTACCACAGGCTAAAATTAATTTAGCAACACATTACAAAATCAACTACTTAAACAAAAGGAAAGTTCACTTGAGTCTGTAATATTTTCAAAATGGAACAAAATATAAAAACACGAAGCTGACATCTGTATTTTAATTTCAGCATTATATTTGGCTGACATAACATTGACTATTTGTTGTAATTTGACTCATCTTCTTTCATAATATTCGCAAGGATGACTTTCATAATTGAGCATAAGAAAAGAGAAACAATTTTGAAAAAAGAAAAATTTCGAGAAGTCCGACCTTTTTTTTCTATGAAGTTTTTTTTTCGTATCGTCTGAACTAAGATAAATAATATTAAAGATATTGTGTAACTGTTAAATCCAAAACCAAAAGTATTGTTAAAACCAAAGTTTAAAATGTTTAAATTAAAAGAAAGACAGCTTAGTTTCAGTAAGTGAGAATACATGGACGGAACTATGGAATGTGTTTCGTGCTTATAATTGCCACAGCAGCATTGAACTCGTTTTCAGAAAGTTATCGAGCAAATATTAATTAAGATTGTGTTTTGTTTACAATATAATGTAAGTGACACCTTATTTTCAATTTCTGTGTCTACCGTCAGCAAAACTTAACACAAGTGGCAAAACTCCTTGATTATTTATGCATGTTCTATCTGTATTTTTTTTTTTTTTTTAACCATATACACATAAAGTTATTTGTTTTTCTATTTTTAATGTAATATTTTCTACAAAAATTTAGAATTTTGTATTTTTTGCCACAAGACAGATCACGGATGCGTGTTTATTTGTTTGTTTGTTTTTTTGGAACTTGGTATATTTTGCTAGAACACCGATCACGGGTGCGTCTATTTGTTTGTTTGTTTTTTTTCCCGGGGGTTATCATATCGACCCAGTGGTCCTAGAATGTCGAAAGAGGGCTCATTCTGACAGAAATTAAAATTTCTAGTTCCCTTTCTAAGTGACCCAGAAAATTAGAAGGCTCCTAGTCCCTCTTCCACGCTCTTTTTGTTCCTAAAGTCACCGGATGAAAATTCTAAGATAGCCATATTATGCAACATAGTCAAAAAATATAATAACTATTTCATTGGGGACGATATACTCCCCCAGATTCCCCGTGTGAGGGGCTGCAAGTTCCAAGCTTTGACCAGTGTTTACATATAGTATTGGTTATTGGGAAGTGTACAGACGTTTTGAGGAGGATTTTTTTGGTTGGAAGGAGGGCTTGATAGGAAGGAGTTATGTGAGGGGAACTTTTATTGACGAATTTGTCATGGGGGAAGGTAGTTTCCATAAAGGGGGCGCAGGATTTTCTAGCATTTGAAAAAAAAAATGAAAAATAAATGTGAAAAAAAAAATTCAACTGAAAGTAAGGAGCAGCACTAAAACCTAAAACGGACAGAAATTATTACGCATATGAGGGGTTCACCTTCTCCTTATACCTCACTCTTTGCGCTAAAGTATATTTAGCAATTTCAACTATTTATTCTTCGGCCTTTGTGATTCAGAGGCAGTGCTGTCACTTACTTGAAGTACTTTTACTTGAAGTACTACTTAAGTAAAATTTTCCATTACTTGTACTTGTACTTAAGTAAAAACTCTAGGGTGTACTTATTACTTGATACTTAAGTAAGATTGCGAAATACTTATTACTTAAGATACTTTTAATGTACTTATTTTTCAAATACTTTACCTTTGACACGAAAATTTTGTGTGTGTGTGCTTTGGCAATGTACAAGAAAACATCACCTTTAGATTTAGAGTAAACTCAGATATATCTCCATGCCCTATTTTTGGATATGAAATAAGGTATTTGTTTTTGACGAAAAAAATTATAGTATGATTAACACTTGGTTTAGTTTTTGTTTAAAAGTTATATAACAGAGAAAATTGAAATTATTTCACAGTTCACTGGTCGACAGTGAGCCAAAATCCCTTGTTTTGTGCTAAATGTTGCCTACTGTAGTCAATTTGGGCTTATATTTCTGACATTAGTGTTTAACTTTTGTCATCTCGTCAACTGAACCAGAATTCTACCATTTCATCATCTTCAGGACCATATTATTGGTAAAACTACTGAAGCTATGAATCTTTGCCCATTTAAATGTTGTCTGCAATAAACAAGTCTAGGCAATTCTAGCTGGATTCAATGCAATGGTATCTTATCAAATTCGTTCCAGCAAATTCAGGTATTCAGACGAATCTGACTTCAGATTTGTCACTCCATTCATAAGTTATAGGCCCTACTAAATTAAAGGAAAGCTAAGCTTTCTTAAGACTTGAAACTCCCTCCCCCCTCGCCCTATTTTAGATAGGGTTTGTGATACCAGAACTTGATATGAGCCCTGATCTTAGGCATCTTTGTTCTAGTTTTCATTCTGATCTGTTACTCCATTTGCAAGTTATACTAAATTAAACAGAAAACTTAAATTTTTCAGGAAATAAAACCCATTCTCCCTTGCTAAGTTTGAGCTAGGGTCTTTATCTCAAAACTTGATATGTGTCATGGTCTTAGGCCTCTTTGGTTCAGTTTTCATTCAGATCCATCACTCCAGTCGCAATTTACTCTGAACTAAACGAAAAACTGTTTTTAGCAGGTAAAGGCCTCTCCGCCCTGTTTTATTTGAGCTAGGTTCTTCATCTTTCAACTTGATGTGTCTGATGATCCTTGGCACCAAATCTGGCCATCAAAATTTTCATCCAAATCCAACCAGCGTTTCGCCCCTTATACGTGATTACACAGACGGACGGACAGACAGACAAACAGACGGACGGATTTTGCAACGTCTTAGGTAGCCATGTTGGCTAATTGGATAAAAAAAAAAGAAAAAATGGCATACCATCATCCAGGTATCATCACCTATTTGGATAGTGGAAAATATCCATCAAGATAGGTTTTTGAGATCTGTCTGTCTGTCCTCCCGTCTGTGCAATCAAGTAGAGCAGGAGAACCGCCAGCCAGATTTGTATTGAAATTGAACTATTTGGATTTAACATTGACCTTAATTAGGGCGATGGGGCTTTAAGTGTTAAAAAAATTCAAGTTTTTTTATTTAGATCACTGTAACTTGCATATGGAGATGAATTTTGATGAAAATTGACTAAAGATGCCTAGGAGTATGGTATGCATTGAGTTCTGGGATGGAGACCCAAGCTTAATCCAAAGTTGAGTTTTTCATTTAATTCAGTGTAGCTTGCGAGAGATTGATGGATCTCAGTGAAGCTTTTGGTTTAGTTTAGCATAACTTGCGAATGGAGTAACAGATCCAAATGAAAGCTAGACCAAGGATGACAAGGATAAGGGCTCATATCGAGATCTGATATCACAAGCCATATCTAAAATAGGGCTAGGGGGAGGGGGTTTCAAGTTATAAGAAAGTTCAGTTTTGCTTCAGTTTAGTAGGGCCTATAAATACTTCCACCCATGGCTTGCCCAAAGCCTGGAAATAAGCCTTTTCCAAAATAAGTCATACTGAAGCCAACCTTCAACCAAATAATTCCTTCCCAGAGAAAAATTACTTTGTATGGCACTTGGTATTTACCAAGTGACAATAGTGATCGCAAATTCTGGAGGTCTGTCTGTCTGTAAGTCCCAGTCTTGCTAGTTTAGGCACTTCCAGATAAGCTAGGACGATGAAATTTGGCAGGCGTATCAGGGACCAGACCAGATTAAATTTGAAACATTTGTTTCCGCGACTTGACCATCGGGGGGTGGGGGGTTGGATGACGGTTAATTTGGAAAAAATAGATCGGATCTTAATTAAACTTGATATTTAGGAGGATATCCTGTATCAGACCTTTCACATTAAATTCCGACCGGATCAGTTGACATTGGAGGGAGAAACCTAAAATCATGGAAAATGCTTAGAGTGGAGGGATCGGGATGAAACTTAGTGGGAAAAATAAGCAAAAGTCCTAGATACATGATTGACATAAACAGAACGAATTTTGGGGAGTTGGGGGAGGGTTAATTCTGAAAAATTAGAAAAAATGAGGTATTTTTAACTTACAAAGGAGTGATCGGATCTTGAATTTCATCGGATAAAATTTCATATTAGAAGGAACTCGTAACTCAGATCTCATGTTTTAAATCCCAACCGGATCCATTGTCATTTGGGGGATTGGGGGGGGGGACTGGGAATCTTAGAAAACGCATAAAGTGGAGTGATCAGGATGAAACTTGGTGGGAAGAATAAGCACAAGTCCTAGATACGTGATTGACATAGCCGAAATGGATTCGCTCTCCTTGGGGGAGTTGGAGGGGGTGTTAATTCCAAAAAATTACAAAAATTAAGGTATTTTTAACTTAAGAGCGGATGAACGTTCGTGAGGTATTTTGAATTTGATATTAAGAGGGAACCCATGTCTCAGATCTCTTATTTTAAACCCAGACCAGTTCAGGTGACATTGGGTGAGAGTTGGGGAGGTGAACCGGTAATCTTGGAAAACGTTTAGAGTGGAAAGATCAGGATGAAACCTGATGGGTAGAATAAGCAAATGTCGTAGATACGTGATTGACATAGCCGAAATGGATTCGCTCTCTTTGGGGGAGTTGGAGGGGGTGTTAATTCCGAAAAATTACAAAAATTTAGGTATTTTTAACTTAAAAGCGGGTGAACGTTCGTGAGGTATTTTGAATTTGATATTAAGAAGGAACCCATGTCTCAGATCTGTTATTTTAAACACAGACCAGTTCAGGTGACATTGGGTGAGAGTTGGGGATGTGAACCGATAATCTTGGAAAACGTTTAGAGTGGAGAGATCAGGATGAAACTTGATGGGTAGAATAAGCAAATGTCGTAGATACGTAATTGACGAAACCGGACTGGATCCACTCTCTTTGGGGTAGTTAGGGGGGTCCTGTGCTTTGGGGAGTTTGGTACTTCTGGACGTGCTAGGACAATGAAAATTGGTAGGCGTATCAGGCACCTGCACAAATTGACTTGATAAAGTTGATTTCCCCTATTCAACCATCTGGGGGGGGGGCTGAAGGGAGAGGAAAAATTAGAAAAATGAGGTATTTTTAACTTGTGAGTGGGTGATCGGATCTTAATGAATTTTCATATTTAAAAGACCTTGTGCCTCAGAGCTCTTATTTTAAATGCCGACCAACATTAAGCCTCTGATTTTTCTTTTAAATTAATCTATTGATTCTTATAATTTTGCTAGAGCTCATGCCATATGAGCTCTTGGGTCTTCCGACCTCGTCACAAGTGCCATATGAGCTCTTAGCTCTTGTTTTATTCTTTTTTTTATCAGAAGATTTTTTACTTAGTCTCGGGGTTTTGCCACTTCATGGTATGAAAACTGCTGCTAGAAATAGATTGGTTTGAACTTCTGCCGTATTGTCTTCTAGTATATTTAAATGTGTGCTTGTATCGTGCGTGCGTCCCCTTAAAAGTTCTGTTTCTTATGGTAATATTGGTGTGTCTTCTGTTGCATATGCAGACGACGTTCTTCTTGTTGCCCTGACTCGCCGTGGATTGCTTTCCAATTTTACTATATTAATCAATGAGCTATCTAAGATTGGACTGTCAGTTAATGCGTCTAAATGCGAGTTTATTTGTTTTAATAGCCCTTATGCGGTCGCTCCATTTGTTGCTGGGACTGTAATTCTGCCATCTTCTTCTTTAGTTAGTTGGTTTGGTCTGTGTTTCTGTCCAACACTTTCCACTACCTTTTCATCCCTAGTGAATCAAGCCGTGAAAAAACCTACGCGTCGCTTACGGAAAAATGACAAAAGCCGTTACAACCGCAACGGTTTGTGCATGATTTATAACGCTTATTGTGCCCCTGTGCTTTTGTTTTTATCAGGCATGGCTTATCTGTTTCGCAAGAAAAATCCCCATACTCTACGTGCGGCTTATTTCAGATATTGCAAAATCCTCCTCCAGCTTCCTAGATGGCACCAAAACAGAAAAATAATTGCTCGATTTGGTTTAATAGATATGCCTTCTTGGATTCGGTCTTCCAGTGATGATTTATGTAAAAAGACTGTCTACTTTATTCATGTTTACGACCCTTTGCAGCCTTTTTTCCTTATTGATACTGGTTAATTAGTCCTTGATGTCGTTTATTAGTTTGATTTTTTGTTTGTTGCTGTTTATCATTTTGTTTTTGTTTATTTATAATACTCCATGCTTTGTGTTTATTTTATAAAGTTCATTCATTGATTCATTCATTCATTCTGCAGTTTGACCAGCCGTATAGAATGCGTCTGAATCAGCGGGCTTGCTGCAGGCCTGTGATTTTATAATATATGCTGATAGGGAGTTTTACCGACCATCTGAATTGACTACACACCTTGCGGCTTGCTTGAGGGAAAACCAGCCAAAGGATGTAGATGCCATACATTTTCATAGCGTGTCTGAAATTTAACTTGAAAACTTGAGGCAGTTTCCTTTTAAGGGTGCTGAGGGCGAGACATGCCATCAATTGATTTTTGATTTTTGAGCTTTAATTTCTCTTATTAAAAAAGTTTGCAACAGACTCACTTGGCTCCTTACTTTTAAATTTGAGTTTTTTTTTTGTTGCTAAGGTTTTTACTTATTGAATCAGAGAATGAACTATTTTATTGCCTTTTATCTGTTTTAAAGCCAATCCAAAGTTTATTTTTCTATATTTCAATATTTTTTCCGCCATTCCGACATGTTTCAGAATAACCCTGTATTTTTTTTAAACGTGCAAATTTGACTGAACACTAATCGCCAGAAGTTCAACTCTATGTGCAATGTATTAATCTGTTATGTGATCTGTTTGATCCAAACAGAAGTTTTTGACTGCACTTAATTGTTTTGATAGTCTTCTTCTTTCAAGTCGTTGTGTTGAAAATTGGTTCAGATTATTTTTTGGACTTCGTCGGGTGTCCAACAAGGGAAAACATCCCAGCAAAACAAGGGAAAAGATATTTTCAATATTTTTTTTTATCATTCCCACATGTTTCAGAATAACCGTGTATTTTTTCAAACGTGCCAGATTTGACTGAACACTAATCTCCAGAAGTTCAACTCTATCTCTACTGTGTTAATCATGTCATGTAATCTGTCTGATCCAATCAGGAGTTTTTGACTGCACTTAGTTGTTTTGAAAGTCTTTTTCTTTCAAGCCGTTGTGTTGAAAATTGATTCAGATTATTTTTTGGACTTTGTTGGGTGTGTACCAGCCAAACAATGGAAAAAAAATACTTTCAATATTTTTTTCATCACTCCCACATTTTTCAGAATAACCCTGTATTTTTCCAAACATGCCAGATTTGATTGAACACTAATCAGCAGAAGTTCAACTCTACGTACACTGTGTTAATCCTGTCATGTGATATGTCTGATCCAATCAAGAGTTTTTTGACTCCACTTGAACATTTTGATAGTCTTTTCCTTTCAAGCCGTTGTGTTTAAAATTGGTTAAGATTATTTTCTTGGACTTCATTGAGTGTGTACCAGCCAAACAAGGGAAACGATTAAAAACTATAAAACGGAAATTCTGATTCTTGATTAAGATTCCCAAGAGAGGAATGACAGAGGACATTTATAGGCAAGGGAAGGGGCTAAGAAGCCTTCAGAATGGCTTTAAGAGAAGTTAGCAGGGGCTTTATATCAGAAATATATATATATATATATATATATATATATATATATATATATATATATATATATATATATATATATATATATATATATATATATATATATATATATATATATATATATATAGTATATATATATATATATATATATATATATATATATATATATATATACATAGAATAAATACTTGAAGTAGTACTTAAAGTACTACTTAAGTACAATTTTGTCAAGTACTTGATATTTGATACTTAAGTAAGAATTTAGAAAGTACTTATTACTTGATATTTAAGTAAAAAAACAATGAGTACTTAATACTTGATACTTAAGTAAAAATTTGGAGTACTTGTTGCAGCACTGTTCAGAGGTCATTCTTAAGGAATTTGGACAAAATTTAAGCTTTATTGTAAAGAGGGAGGTATTGACGAGGGGGTATACCCTCTCATATACGTAGTAAAAATATACAAATATAGAAGTTTGTTACGCAAGATAATTCGTAAGTTGCGTATATTTTTACTAACAAAATCGTTCGTAAAAAATCAAAACTTCTAGTTGCCTTTTTAAGTAACCAAATAATTGGAGGGCAACTAGGTCTTCTCCTCCACTCATTTTTTTTCTCAAAATCTTCCAACCGAAACTAGAAGAAAGCCATTTAGCCAAAAAATATAAATTAATATCCAAATTTCGTTTTAATTATTCGTGTGTGGAGAGCCAAAATCAAAACATGCATTAATTCAAAAACATTCAGAAATGAAATAATTAAAACAAGTTTTTTAAATTGAAAGTAAGGAGCGATATTAAAGCTTAAAACGAACAGAAATTACTCCGTATATGAAAGTGGCTGTTCCCTTCTCAGCGCCCCGCTCTTTGCGCTAAAGTCTTTTACTGTTTTAAAAAGTAAAGTTGAGAGAAATAGTCAAACTTTAGCGTAAAGAGCGGGGCGTTGAGGAGGGAACAGCCTCTTTCATGTGCGGAGTAATTTCTGTTCGTTTTAAGTCTTAATATCGCTCCTTACTTTCAGTTAAAAAACTTGTTTTTTTGTTTAATCGCATAAAAAAACGATCAAGATAAATCAGAAGTTTGAGAAAATTAGTTAAGAATCTAATTAGTTTTAATTAGTTTAATTAATAGTTTGAATTAGTTTAATTCAGTTTAAGAAAATTAGTTTCCCCCCTTAATTTTAGGGGGAAAAGTTATTTTTGTAACGTCATTTTTGTATACGTCAGTATTGCAATGACAATGTCATACTTGTCGCTCCTATATAGAAAAGTTGAAGCAAAAACTGGTACTTGCACAAATATTTGTAAAGGATTACAACAATCCCACAAACTTAAAAAATAAAACCAAAAGTTTGAAGCTTAGCAGAAATAATTGTTAGATATCCATCATTACTGAATTTCTTTCTTTATAAGGTAGGTAGGTAGGTAGGTTTTTATTTATTTTATACACAATATAATCATAAATATAAATGACACTGCTAGTAAATTAATGCTGTACAAGCAATGTCTTTTTAAGACATGAAAAAAAGTTCTTTAAGTTCAATTTTTAAAATTTTTAAGTTCGATTTAAAATTGCTAAAGTTATTATGTAAACTGCAAAAACATTTATAGTGCCTGAGCAATAATTTTAATGTTTTAATTCAATTAGAAAAACGCGTAAAAAATTTCAAAATCAGTTGTTTTTTGTTTTTGTTTTTTTGTTAGATAAAAATCCAATCGCTATTCAATTAAGCTTACAGGTTTGAGCACAACCAGTTACGAAATATCAGTGGGAAGGCCCACAAAACGAAAATTTTCAATTATTACATATGATGATTCGGTATTTTGACAAGGGATTAAGACAATTCAAAAACCTTAAAAAGGAAAACCAAGCGCTTCAAAACTTAGTTTATATCGTTGTTAGAAATCGGACTAGCTTCAATAGTCAAATATTTTTGAAAATACTTTAATGTGAAAAGACATTAAATTGCGTAAAGAGTAATTGCAATTTTTTTTTTTTTATTTGAACAAGGGATTATAACAATTCAAAAACCTTAAAAAAAAAAGCTTTTTGAACACAACCGGTAATAATTCAATTTCTTTGAAATGACCTTAGTATTAATTAAAAAAAAAAAGTTTCTTTAACTGAAAGCAAGGAGTGACATTAAAACCCAATTTGAACAAAAATTATTCCGTATGCAAAAGGGGCTGTCCTCTCCTCATCGCCCTTCTCTTTACCCTAAAGTTTTTTATTGTTTTAAAAAGTAGAACTGTGACAGAGAGTCAAACTTTGTCAAGTTTGACAAAACTTGAAAGAGTCAAATATAAAATATACGAATATAGAAGTTCGTTTTGTAAGTTAATTCGTAAGTTACGTATATTTGCTAGTAATAAAAAGGTTCATATATAAAATCAAAGGTTTTTGTGGCCCTTTAAGTAACCAAAGAAATTGGAGGGCAACTAGGCCTCTCTCCCCCAATTTTTTCTCAGGATCGTCTGATATAGACTTTGGAAAAGCCATCTAGCCAAAAGGAAGCAAAAATTAATATATAAATTTCCTTTTTGGTTATTCATGGATGATTAGCAAAAATCAAAACCGGCACTAATTCAAAAACGTTCAAAAATTAAACAAAAAAAAAGGTCTTGTAACTGAAAGTAAGGAGTGACATTAAAACTTAAATCGAACAGAATAGGGCCTTTCCTTCCTCAACGTCCCGCTCTTTACGCTAAAGTTTGACTCTTTCTCTCAATTCTACTTTACAAAACAGTAAATAACTTTAGCGTAAAGAGCGGGAAGTTGAGGAGGAAACAGCCCCTTTCAGACACGGAGTAATTTCTGTTCGTTTTAAGGTTTAATGTCGCTCCTTACTTTCAGTTAAAAAAAATTATTTTATTATTTAATTTCGGAGCGTTCTCGAACTCCTATGTAGCCCCCTCCCCTCAACTCCTCCCAAACAAAAATCCCCCTAAAAAGTTCTGTACAGTTCCAAATAACCATTACTGTATGTAAACGCTGGTCAAAGTTTGTAACTTGTAGCCCCTCCCCAAGCGACTGTGGGGGAGTAAGTCAGCCCCAAAGACATAGTTATTATGTTTTTGACTATTTTGAACAAAATGGCTATCTCAAAATTTTGATATGATGACTTTGGGAAAACAAAAAGCTTGGGAGGGGGGCCTAGGTGCCCTCCAATTTTTTGATCACTTAAAAAGGGCACTAGAACTTTTAATTTCCGTTAGAATGAGCTCTCTCACGATATTCTAGGACCACTTGGTCAATACGATCACCCCTGGAAAAAAAACAAAACAAATGGACCAAGTTCCACATTTTTGTAGATATGAGCTTGAAACTTCTATTGTATGGTTTTTTGATACACTGAATTTGATGGTGTGATTTTCGCTAAGATCCTATGACTTTTAGGGGATGTTTACCCTTATTTTTCAAAACAAGGCAAATTTTCTCAGGTACGTAACTTTTGATTAGTAATACTAAATTTGATGAAACTTATATATTTAAAATCAGCATTAAAATCAAATTCTTTTGATGTATCTATTAGTATCAAAACTCCGTTTTTTAGAGTTTCGTTTACTATTGAGCCGGGTCGCTCCTTAGTTCGTTACCACGAACTGTTTGATGTTGGAAAATCCAGCACCCCCTTCATGGAAATCCTCTTCCTCCATGATATATTCCTCCCTGGAGATATACAACCACGTAATCCTCGAGCCCAACACCTCCTTCCCCCTAAAACTATAAAAATTTTCCTGAAAACGACTGTATACTTCCCAATAGCCAAAAACATATGTAAACAATAGGCAAAGTTCAAAACTTACAGCTCTTTTTAATATATGAATATATCCTAACAAGGGATTACAACAATTCACAAATGTTAAAAAAGTAAACCCGAAGTTTGAAGCTTAGTAGATATCATTTTTAGATATCGGACTTGCTGTAATAGGGTTTGAAAAGACGGATAATATCTTTGGAAAAACCGAATTACGAAATGAAAGCAAATTGTCTCAACCTGACTGTGAATAGATGACAGACGACCATGAAAAGCCATGCATAGAAGCCTTCCCTGTGCTGAGTTGCCGGACCTGGCGGCAAAGCTGCCATGCTGTAATTGCAAAAATGTTTGAATATATTTTAACAAGGGATTGCAACAATTCAAAAATCTTAAAAAAGAAAACCGAAATTTTAAAGCTTTCATAGATGTTGTAGTTTGAAATTGGACTTGATTTAATAATCAAATATCTTTGAAAAACTCGTAATATGAAAGGACAACAAATTGTCTCAAATTGTCTGCGGTTAAAAGACAAGCGACAATGACAATCCATATATAGAGGACCGATTGAAAAATATATTTCCGGATGAGAAAAAATATATATAACACATAGTTAATATGCTTCCATTTTCTCAACAAATTTAATTATGACATATAGAAATTACCACCATATTTCACCAATCAAAATTTGTTCTATCAATCACAAGATTTACATAGTTATAACAATCGACAAGAAAGAGTATCTACATTGACAAGTACAGCAATGAGAGATCTAGATTTACTCCGTTTGTATCGATGGCTCGTTGCTGGGATGTTCACAATGATCTTATTGATAAATTTACTTCTGTCCAGTTAACAAAAAAGAATTTTAAATTTCATTTAGTTAATTTAGTTTTAAATTTCCTTTTGTACTGTAGTATTATTTTTTATTTATCTTTGTCTAGGCCTAGTTTTTTTTTAGCTTTTCTCACCAGGGGTTTGTGAAAAATAAATACATGTATATATAAATAATAAACTGAATGAACTTGATTTTTTGTTTAATGTGGCTCTTTAAATCGATTTAAGTAATTTCTTTTCTAGAAAAGTTTCTTTATATCAATGTCTTTTCGTTTTAATTGACTTAAAAAACAAGTTTTTTTTAACTGAAAGTAAGCAGCGACATTAAAACTTAAAACTAACAGAAATTATCAGCATATGAAAGGGGTGGCCCCTCCTCAACACCCCACTATTTATGCTAAAGTTTGACTCGTTCTCATAACTCTACTTTTTTAAAACAGTAGAAAACTTTAGGGCCAGGCAATAGCATAATCCTATTAGGTATATCTCTCATAAGACTACTGGTTTGGTTCATTCCCTATAAGATTTTTTGTCTCACCCCCTGTATTATTTCACTTTAGAGTTATCCTATTTACTGTTTTATTTGTTTTTATTATCTTTATCTGATGTTTTTATATTTTTAAATCTGGAAGTATATGACAGGTTATAATGTAAAATTGTATTATTTGTTATTATTGCGTTGTATATGAGTATTCTAATTGTTGTATGACAAAGCATAACCACATTATTTTGATTCCCGTTTTTTAGACGCAGGCAATTGCTGCAGGTGAATACCCCCCCCCCTACTAATAGCAAAATAAAGTGATACTCGATCAGGCTCAGTGAATATTGCCTGAAGTGACACCCAAGCAAAGTAGTGATTAAGTGAAGTTTGTATAATTTTGTAAAACTTAGAGAACCTCCACCACTTAGATTCAAAATGTCTGAAATCCCTAGGGTTATGATTCTAAGTCCTGTTGGCAGAAATCAGAAATTGAGGTTTTTCCCCGAGAAGAGTGATCCTACTCTTTCGTGCTTTTTTTCCGTGGCTGAGCATTGTGATCAGTAGCCAGAGAAAAATAGGGATCTTCCTAGACCAAAGTGCCGACTTAGACCGTTTTGTGCCACAAAACAATAACCCAGTTCCAAATAGGGCTAAAATGACATAAAGTACACTAAGATAGGTTCTTGGCTTAAAACTACAAAAAAAAAAAACACATTTATAAACTTCCGGCTATAGAGGCCATAATACCAACAGGGATGCCAACTGGACACCTTTTATGTCAAAAGGACACATTCCAATGTGCTAAAAGGACAAAAAAAGAGACATTTTGTAAATTTACCACATTAAACGAAAGGTTTTTCAACTGGATACAGATCTTGATAAAAAAAATGTCATTTTTCGCCAAAATAAGGAATTTATGTGTTTATATGTGTTTCGCACATTCACACTAAGTCATTTTGCATGAATGTTATATATGTGTGTGCATATGAAAGGAGCTATCCCCTCCTCAGCGCTTTGCTCCTCACGCTAAAGTTTGAGTCTTGGTCACAACTCTACTTTTTAAAATAATATATAACTTTAGCGCAAAGAATGAGGAAGGGACATCGCCTTTCATTTACGGAATAATTTCTGTTTGTTTCAAGTTTTAATATCGCTCTCTATTTTCAGTTATTTTTTTTTATTTAATTGATATTGATAGATGGTGATGGTGATAGATGGGGCTTAATATGGCAGTATTATACATGACGAAGCGGAATTAGAATATGGTTGACTGATGTAGATTATACAGGTAGTTTGGGGTACACTAATGAATCACAAAATGAAAGAATTGATTTTCAAGGCATTTAATGGGTTTCCCAAGTAATATAATCTTGCTGTCACTCGATTATGAAATTCCAGTCCCAATATCCCTTAGAATCCAAAAGGGATCTATCAAAAGCTCTAATTGTTCCAAGACTCCATAAGAATTCCTGAGATATTTGAGCATCAAGTTCTCGATAACGACAGTCATTTACAAGTCCTTCTGATTATTCGGTGCAGAGCGTAAGTAGCTTATAAAAAATTCCCTTTGCACGACTGCCTAATATAAGTTGGTTCCGAGGCTCTGGAGAGAAGTCAGTTTCTAAAATGAACTTGATCTGGTTAATAGGGTCTCTTCTTTTAGCTTCAGTGTCTTGCTTGAATACTCATAGACATTTATGGAAAAAAATCACTGAAAGTTTGAACACAAAAAATGTTCGGGAACCACACAATAAATTATATTCCCTGCCTATGGATGATAATGGCAAGTTTGAACTGAAATGGACACCTCTTTTCAATGAAGAAAAGGTTGTTTTTCTTTTAAAAGCACAACTTTCAAAAAAGAGCTGGATAGGAATTGGCTTTTCCGATTATGGAAATCTGACCGGATCTGATCTGTGCTTTTACTGGGAAGATTGGAGAGGAAGAGGTCATATGCAGGTAATAAAAGTTGGGTTACTGTTTCAAACAGTTTCTGGTAACGAACTGTAGTAAGGAGCGACCCGGCTCAATAGCAACCGAAACTCTAAAAAATTGAATTTTGATACAAATAATTACATCAAAAGAATTGCATTTTAATGCTGAGTTTAAATATACAAGTTTCATCAAGATTAGTTTTACCTATCAAAAGTTACGAGCCTGAGAAAAGTTGCCTCATTTTAGAAAATAGGGGGAAACACCCCCTCAAAGTCATACGATCTTAACGAAAATCACACCATCAGATTCAGCGTATCAAAGAACCTTATTGTAGAAGTTTCAAGCTCCTATCTACAAAAATGTGGAATTTTGTATTTTTTGCCAGAAGACAAATCACGGATGCGTATTTATTTCCTGTTTTGTTATTTTGTTTGTTTTTTTTTTCCAGGGGTCATCGTAGCGAATCAGTGGTCCTAGAATGTCGCGAGAGGGCTTATTCTAACGGAAATCAAAAGTTCTCATGCCCTTTTTAAGTGACCAAAAAATTTGGAGGGTACCTAGGCCCCCTCCCACGCTCATTTTTCCCCAAAAGTCAGAGGATCAAAATTCTGAGATAACAATTATATTTATCATAGTCGAAAAACCTTATAACTATATCTTTGGGGACGACTTAATCCCCCGCAGGCCCCGTGGGAGGGGCTACAAGTTACAAACTTTGACCTGTGTTTACATATAGCAATGGTTACTGGGAAGTGTACAGACGTTTTCAGAGGGATTTTTTTTTGGTTTGGGGGGAAAGTTGAAGGGGGGGGGGTTACGTGGGAGGATCTTTTCATGGAGGAACTTCTCATGGGGGAAGAGGCTTTCAATGGAGGGGGCGCAGGATTCTCTAGCATTATTTAAAGAAAAACAATGAAAAAATAAATATGAAAAGTTTTTTCTACTGAAAGTGAGAAGCAGCATTAAAACTTAAAACGAACAGAAATTATTACGCATACGAGGGGTTTACCTCCTCGTAATACTTCGCTCTTTATGCTAAAGTATTTTTAGTAATTTTAACTATTTATGCTACGGCCTTTGTGATTCAGGGGTCATTCTTAAGGAATTGGGACAAAATTTAAGCTTTAATATAAAGAGCAAGGTATCGAAGAGGGGTGAGCCCCCTCATATAAGTAATAAAAACATACGAATATAGAAGTTCGCTACGTAATTTAATTCGTATTTTTATTTTTTTTTACTTAACAAAACGTTCGTAAAAAATATAAGTTATAGTTGCCTTTTTAAGTAATCAAAAAATGGGAGGGCAACTAGGCCTCCTCCCTCGCTCCTTTTTTCTCAAAATCTTCCGATTAAAACTATGAAAAAGCCATTTAGCCAAAAAAATTAATATGCAAATTTCGTCTTAATTATTTATGTGCGGAGAGCCAAGATCAAAACATGCATTAATTCAAAAACGTCCAGAAATTTAACAAAAAAACAAGCTTTTTAAAATGAAATTAAGGAGCGACATTTAAACTTAAAACGAACAGAAATTACTCCGTATATGAAAGGGGCTTTTCTTCCTCAACGCCCCGCTCTTTACGCTAAAGTTTTTTACTGTTTTAAAATTTAGAGTTAAAAGAAAGAGTCAAACTTTAGCGTAAAGAGTGGGGCGTTGAGGAAGAAAAGCCCCGTTCATACACGGAGTAATTTCTGTTCGTTTTAAGTTTAAGTGATGCTCCTTACTTTCATTTAAAAAAACTTTTGTTTGTTTGTTTAACTTCAACAAAGGAGCTTCCAAAAGACAATAGGAAGTAGAATGATGCAAATACTGTTTGTTGTTGTTCATTGGAATGACCCGTCATTTATCAAACCCAGTAAACTCCCTCTAGAACTCACAATGTCCATATTTAAATTCTAAGAAATCTTACTTACAAGCTGTAATATATATCATTCACCTGTTGAGTCTCGTCGGGGAGACTTACCTCTTCATCGAAGCAGAAAATGAAGAGGGGTCTGAACTTGGGAGCCTAGTCTTGTTGTAACTAAAGAAGTAAATTTTGAGCGTAGTGTGTTTACGGCCCCTAAAAAAGATATAGAAAATAAGTAAATGAATAAACATTTACTTATGTCACATCGAGATGCACTGAATGTTAGAAAGAATTTAAACTAAAAAAAAAAAAAAATTAACTAAAATCAAAGAGGATAAAAAGGAGCAATCAAACCAATGTCCACAATATAGCTACTCCAAGTAAAAACTAAGAAAGTCGAACACGAGCCCCATCTATTAAATCACCAAAGCAACTAACATTAATATAATAATGCCAGTAAGCAACAACTGTTTTATTTTGTGATTTTTTTTTGTTGAAAAGGAATCCTTTCACTGACATCGAATGCAGCTTTTCGTTGAGATTTTTTACTTGTTTTAATTATTTGATTAAATAATTAGTTTATATTAATTATTTACTTATATTAATTATACATTATAATAAATATAATTACTTATATTTTACTTTTTATATTTATATTATATTTATATATCAAAATTTATATTTTTATATTTATTTTATATTATTACTTACATTTCATAGTTACTTATATTTTAATTACTTATATTAATTATTTATTTATTTTTCAAATCCATTGTTTTTATCATATATTACTTCACAAGCCCATAGTTGTGTGAAACCCTTATCCGTATAAACAAGTGTCGCTTCTTATTTCTATGATAAAAGTTTTGTTTAGCGGGTTACAAAAATAGAAAAAATTTAAAAAAAAACAAAGTCAAAAATCAAAACTAAAACAATTTTTTCATGGATTTGGCAGTTGAAAGAGATATTTGTAATTAATCTCTGATTATTTTATTTTTTTTATCAGCTTTTTGTCAAAAAATCATGACGCATGGAATCCCAAAAGAATCAAACTAAATTCGAAACTGAAACAAAAATTTATTCTCTTTGATAATTTTGGTTTTCATTTGTTTTCCTTTTTTAATTGTTTTTAGCTTCCTATCTTTTTCCTTTTATATTTTCCTTTTCAACATGAGGATGTTTTATGTATATATATATATATATATATATATATATATATATATATATATATATATATATATATATATATATATATATATGTGTATATATATATATATATATATATATATATATATATATATATATATATATATATATATATATATATATATATATATATATATATATATATATATATATATAGATATATCTATATATATGAAAATAAGTTGTCTGTGTGTCTGTCGAGTGACGTCGTGTTTGTGTGTCGACTGACGAAATTACAGACCGGGACATCGGGACACAAATGACGACCGGGACACCGGGACATAGGGAATATAAATGACGACCGGGACACTCAAAGAGAAAGCGACCGGGACACAAGGAATGTTCGATTAGCAATCACCATCAACAAAGCACCGGGACATAAATGACGACCGGGACACAGGGAATATAAATGACGACCAGGACACTCAAAGAGAAATTACAGACCGGGACACGGGAACACAAATGAAGACCAGGACAAAAATGAAGACCGGGACACAGGGAATATAAATGACGGCCGCGATACTCAAAGAGAAATTACAGACTGGGACACCGGGACACAAATGACGACCGGAACACAGGGAAACAACAACAACGGGACGCCGGGGGGCACAGGGGATATATAAATGACGACGGGGACACAGGGAATGTACGATTAGCAATCACCATCAACAAAGCTCAAGGGCAATCATTAGAATAATGAGGTATAGATCCGAATACAGATTGTTTTTCCCATGGACAGTTATATGTTGTATGTTCAAGAGTCGGTAAACCTGACAATCTATTTATATGCACAGACAATGGGACAGCCAAGAATGTTGTATATTCACAAGTTTTACGTAGTTAAAAATATATATATATATATATCTATCTATCTATATTCACATGTGGGACACATGGACACAACTACAATGGCGCGTAACTAATATGGCGCGTAATGACTTACGCGCGCGGGGGGCTTGGGGGGAGCGAAGCACTCCCACCAACTAGGTGTTGGGGTGGCGCGAAGCGCCACCCCAACAGCTAGTATATATATATATATATATATATATATATATATATATATATATATATATATATATATATATATATATATATATATATATAGTAACGAGAGACTGGCGGCTTTGCCACCGGGCCCCAAGGCTCGGTATGCAGTAGGCTACAATATATGGATTCTGATTGTTACTTGTCTTCTAACCGCAGAAATTGTGAGACAATTTGCTGTCTTCTCATATTGCGTTCTTTTCAGACATATTTGATTACTAAAGCGACTCTGATTTCTAGTCATGATTATGAAAGATATATCGCCAAACCTTTGTTTCTTTTAATTTCAAAACCTGCGTGAAAACCTCTGTTTTTACTTGGGATAGCTATTGTGCGTACTGGTTTAAATTGCCTTTTTATTCTCTTTGATTTCAGTTATTGAATTTTTTTTTTTCCTTTTTTGATCTTTCTGGCTTAAACTATTTCCCTTTTTCAACGTTGAGGACGTATTGTTATGACACTGTTTTTTTTTTTTTTTTTTTTTTTTTTTTTTTTTTTTGTTCTTCTTCGGTTGCTTCCTAAATGCCGTAGTCCTCTGGTGCTTAAAATTTGTTCCTTTAGCTGCATCAAGACTACGCTCCTAAAATTAGGGTTCCTCTTCATTTTCTACTTCATTGAAGAGGTAAATAACCCATAGGTGACTCAACGTGATAATGATATATTACAGCTCTAAGTCTGATTTTCTTGAGATTTATAGCGAGGCGGAGGTTGATAAATGGAGGGTCATTTTAAGAATCTTAACGAAAGGTGTCCCCATCGTTTCAAAAATTATGACTTTTCCCCAAGCCTTTATCATTGCTTGATCAAATTAAGAACATAAAGCACCAGTCGTACTGAGATCCCATCTGTCTCTCGAATTCATCTCCTTAAGTCTTTCTGATTTTCTGTCACTATTTTTTGAACAAAGTCAAGTGTGTTTGCGAGTGTCTAGGTTGGAATATCCTATTTCTGTGTGTGAGTATGTGTGAGTATTTGTGCGTTAGTTAATGTGTAATTTCAACCCAGTTACCTGTTCTGGGTGACTTGAGCAGATTCATGATAAAAAACTGGGTAATTCTTTCTAAACTAGCATAAAGTCGCTAATTCAAAGATAAACTTTACTCTCGATGGGCCTGTTAAGTATATTTCCAAGTGTACTTGTTTCTACCTTCACAAATTTAATTTCGAGCTCTAAAAAGTGTATGGTGACACTTGGTTTCCCATATTTTTGGTTGTAGAACTTAAGAAGTAGCAGAACCTAAGTCTGACCTTGCAGATTTACATGCTTATATTGAGTATTATATTGCATTATATCGGGATTATATTGCATATTGGGTATGGGAAATATGAATTAAAAATGGAATAGTTTTGGGCAAGTCAAGTCATGGCTAATTCTAGAAAAAGCCAGGACAAATAGTCCAATTAAGTGAGAAGAAAAACATGGCATTAATTTCCCCCCTTCATTGATGTTGTTATCATCTCCCACTTATGCAACACCTCTCATGCATGTCACTCCACAATGCCGAACTATAGTCAACCTTGTTGGAGGGTCTCCCCGGGAAACACACGCTGGTTCTACCAATATAATGGAAAATCTTCAAGTATACTTGAAAATGTTCTTATATACTTGAAAATTTTCAACCTGTCAACCTGTTGGAAGTTCTATCGTATTCATAAACGATGGGGGAGCAAATATATTTGCAAATTAGCAAATATATTTGTTAGTTGCAAATATATTTGCTAGTTGCAAATGTATTTGCAAACTTTAAGAGAATATTCAAGGAGGGAGAAAGTCGACGTTGATTTATGATTAGGGGGAACGATAAAGCTAATTGAAAAGACATTGTTCAGGACATCAAATACCCTATCGCTGGTATCACAGAAAAAGAAATAAATAACTTTGAAGACCACACTGCCTTTCCATGACGAAAGTAAAACAGTTCAAAATAGGGATGATACCTTTTTTATTGACAGTGAATAGACATAAAATTATTTAACTGGATATTTCGAACACATATACAGTGTTCATCATCAGCAGTAAACCTCTGCTGATGATGAACACTGTATATCCAGTTAAATAATTTTATATCTATTCACTGTCAATAAAAAGGTATCATCCCTATTTTGAACCGTTTTACTTTCGAAAAAGAAATAAGTAGTTGAAATAGGAAATTGAAAACAATGACACCCTTAGTAAGTAAATGGATGGCAGCAAGCTGCCTCCCAGACTTTTTTTCCACTTTCCCCCGCCCCTTCTGCCCACCAAGGTACCTAACCAGAACCTTCACCTTGTCATTTTTAAAAAAATCGAATAATTCAATTATGCCTTCGGGAATCACGTGGCCCCTACAACACCAGGAGTAACGGTCATTATTATTCGAGTTACTAGTTGTTTAAACATTGCGTTTATTTTGCGCTGATAGCTGAAATTTTGCAAGATATTGAGCTGAAACTTTCAGTGAGCCTTGACAGGAGAACCGAACAGACCTCTAGTTTACACTTAGGGTAGTGGACAGAGATAAATCGAAAGATAACGTGTTTTTACAGGTTTTCGTAATAACATATCTACAATGCCTCAAGGACAGCTAGGTATTTGAATATAAAACATACAGGTACTCTTTTATAATAGAGACCTTTTGTTAACTCTTTCTAATAAATGACATAGAAGTGCATTTATTAAAACGAGCAAAAAAGTTAAAAAAGAATATAATCTAATAACATCCTTATAATAAAATAGATGAAAAATATCTGTCTATATTCAAGGTTGTAGTACAAAGAGGGTCAGGATGGTTTTAGTCATATAGAAGAAAAAATTATGTAAACTTTCAGTCCATTTGATAACATCTGATATGCCACTACTACTACCATTACTACTACTATTAACAACTCACTGCAACACCAAGCTGCCTGAGACCAACACAGCTCCACGCACTGCTCCTACTTCCCAATCTATTTGAAGCTTCCCTCTTTACACCCTCCCAAAAAGTGGCATTCCCTTTAAGACCTTTCCTGAGACCTCTTTCCAACTTGTTCGGGAAAGACCAGCTTTTTATTTGGCCATAGGACGTCCAAGAAGGACAATCCTTGGCAATCTAAAATCTTTCATCTACAAAATTTGTCTAATGGATCTTGACCTTTCTCTCATTATAGCCTTAAAAAGTGGGACGAAACCACGTTTTTCGTAGAGCTTACTATATGAAACACGGTTGTTCAAGGGGGTACCCAAAAGGGCTAAATGCATCTACATTCCACTTGGTGTTTAAGCCCCGGCTAATTTTCTCCTGGTTTATACCCCCCCAAGGAAAAAGCCCCCATCTCGACAAATAACCCCCCCCCATTTACCTCCCCCTTCCACATAAATAAACCCCCCACAGGAAATAACCCCATGGAAAATACACCCGAGGAAAATAACCCCTCGGAAAATACCCTCCCCCCAAGGAAAATACCCCCATGGAAAATACCCCCCACGGATAATAACTCTTTGGAAATTACCCCTATGAAAATACCCCCCCCCGCGTGGAAAATACCCCCCCCCCAACGTAGAAAACAGGGCTTTCCAAATTTTAGAATTTAATTTGAGTTTTTCTCTGTACGGGGAAGGAATTTGGGTACTTGTGTATTATACGCCACTCACTCAAGCTTACGCTGTGTAAACGGTTTGTTCTCGAGTTCTACACATCATAAACTTAGAGTGAGTGGCGCATAATACACAACTACCGGAATTTTTCATGGAGAGAGAGCTAGATTTCCCTGTATTATTTAACAAGAGCTAAGAGCTCATATGGCACTTGTGACGAGGCAAGAAGAGCTAAGAGCCAAGAGCTCACATGGTATGAGCTCTAACAAAATTCTAAGAATCAATAGATTGATTCAAAAGGAAAATCAGAGACTTAATGCCGGTCTGAGTTACGATGTCCTTCTAAATATCAAAATTCATTAAGATCCGATCACCCACTCATAAGTTATAAATACCTCATTTTTTCTAATTTTTCCTCTCCCTTTAGCCCCCCAGATAGTCGAATCTTGGAAAACGACTGCAGGTCCCTACACCCCTACCAATTTTCATCGTCCTAGCACGTCCAGAAGCACTAAACTTGCCAAATCACTGAACGGATCCCCCTAACTCCCCCAAAGAAAGCGAATCCAGTACGGTTACGTCAATCACGTATCAAGGACATTTGCTTATTCTATCCACCAAGCTTCGTCCCAATTCCTCCACTCCAAGTGTTTTCCAAGATTTCACCCTCCAACTCCCCCCAATGTCAAAAGATCTGGTCGGGATTTGAAATAAGAGGTGTGAGACATGAATTCATTCTAAATATCAAATTTCATTAATATCCGATCACTATTCGTAAGATAAAAATACCCCAATTTTCACGTTTTCCAAAAATTCCGGTTTCCCCCTCCAACTCCCCCCAATGTCACAGGATCTGGTCGTAATTTAAAATTAGAGCTTTAAAGCACAAGATCCTTCTATATTTCAAATTTAATTAAAATATGGTCACCCTTTCGTAAGTTACAAATACCCCATTTTTCCAAATTCCCCCCCCCCAACTCCACCAAAGAGAGCAGATCCGGTCCGGTTATGTCAGTCACGTATCTTAGACAGGTTTTTATTCTTCCCATCCAATTTCATCCTGATCTCTCTGCTTTAAGTATTTTCTAAGATTTCCAGTCCCCCCAACCGCTCCCCCCATGACGCTAGATCCGGTTGATATTTAAAATAAGAGATCTGAGTTACGAGGTCCTTCTAAATAAGAAGTTTCATGAAGATTCAATCATTCCTTCGTAAGTTAAAATACGTCATTTTTTTCCAATTTTTCAGAATTAACCAACCCCCCCTCCCTCCCCGATAGAGCAGATTGGTTCCGTAAATAATTTCTTCCGTAAATTATGTAAATCACGTATCTAAGACTTCTGTTTATTTTTCCCACCAAGTTTCATCCCGATCCCTCCAATCTAAGCGTTTTCCATGATTTTAGGTCTCCCCCCAAACTCCCTCCAATGTCACCAGAGCCGGTCGGGATCTAAAATAAGAGCTTTGAGACACGATATCCTTCTAAATATCGAATTTCATTGAGATCCGATCACCCGTTCGTAAGTTAAAAATACCGCATTTTTTCGAATTTTTCTGCATTAACCCCCCCCCCCCCCAACTACGCCAAATAGAGCGGATCCATTCCGATTATGTCAATCATGTATCTAGGACTTGTGCTTATTTTTCTCACCAAGTTTCATCCCGATCCCTCCACTCTAAGTGTTTTCCAAGATTTTAGGTTTCCCCCTCCCAACTCCACCCCAATGTCACCAGATCCGGTCGGGATTTAAAATAACAGCTCTGAGACGCGATATCCTTCCAAACATCAACTTTCTTTAAGATCTGATCAACCGTTCGTAAGTTAAAAATACTTCATTTTTTCTATTATTCCGAATTAACGGGCCCCTTACTCCCCCCCCCCCAAATCGGGAAATCGGGAAAATTAATTTAATCTAATTTAATCTGGTCCGGTCCCTGATACGCCTGCCAAATTTCATGAAGATCCGATCACTCCTTCGTAAGTTAAAAATACGTCATTTTTTCTAATTTTTTTAGAATTAACCCCCCCCCCCCCTGATAGAGCAGATCCAGTCCATCACTTTTCTTTTTTATCATCACTTATTCTTAGTCTCAGCGAACTAGTCTTATTAACATTCATTTTTAAATCTATTCTAGCGCCCCGAACACGCAAAACCTCTAACAGATCATTTATTTTGCTCACACTTTCATCTAGGAAGTTTAGATCATCAACATAATCTAAGTCCATGAAATCTCTTTCTACCCATTATATTCATTGTCCTCCCATCGCCTTTCCTGTAGTTCTAGAGACAAAGTCTGCCAAAATGATCCATATAAATGGGATAGAACACAACCCTGCTTAACTCCTGATATAATGCAAAACCAGCTACTTACCTTATTTCCTACCTTAACCGCACCAGTGTTATTCCCATATAGCACTAATCACTTTAACGTATTTTTTTTTTGGTATACCCTACAATAAAAAGACCTTCGCTAAAACTCTTCTATCAACGGAATCGAACCTTCGCTCATAATCTATAAAACTGAGAACTAAAGGTGTTTAATGCTTCAGACACTTGTCAATTAATAACCTACGTATGACAATTTGGTTGACACATTCTCTGCCCTTTCTAAAACCCCTTTGTTCTTCTCATAAAACTTTGTCTATAGTATCGCTAAGTCTAAAAATTTTCATCATGCTAAGTAATTTACGACCTAGAGAAACCAGGCTAATGCCTCTATGATTACTACACTCACTCTTATCATCTTTTTTTACAGGGGTTTAATTAGGGTCTTCCAGAAACCGCTAGGTACTTCCCCTTCTTCAAAAATCATATTCATAATTTTCAGTAACTTATTTTTTAACGTCATAGACGCAAAATTTAAGATACTCATTTACTACACTATCTACACCTGGGGCTTTATTGTTTCTAATCCTTTTATCCCTGCCATTAAAACTGTCTCGAAAATCAACGGCAACTGCCAATTTTATCAAGTTGAAACTTCCAAGGTTTGATAGGGGGGGGATATCCAACTGACAGATTTCCAATCCAATGAACCACATCCAAAGTTTTATACGGCCACCCTTTCTAAAAAAAAAACCTTATGCAACCCCAGAGCATAACTTACAACCCTTGATCGAAGGCTGTGTAAGGGTTTTCAACCTCAAAGATATCATTCCTGGACTTCTCAACTCTGCTGAACAAAATGGCTATCTCAAAATTTCGATTGGGTGTGTTTGAAGAAATCATATGCGCGGGGGAGGGGGCTCCTTTCGGCTATGAACAAGGGCACTAGTCCTTTCAATTTACAACTGAATAGCCAGCCTCTTTCAAAGTTTCTACGACAACTCTTTCTGTAGGAAATGCCCTGGTCTAACCAAACAAACAAAAATAATACATTGTGCCAACATCTTTCTTTACTTAGGTAGCGTTATTGCGCTGCCTATGATTAAAACTGTACAGTAAAATTCATTGATCTCATGGCCGTTGAAAGACATTTGGGAGCTTTAAAAATTATCTTTTATTTTTGCAGGCTACTCAATTACTTTCATATACTAGACTCTATTATGTTACGCCGGTTTTGTGTTTTTGGTAAAGTTCAAGTTTCAAGTTCAAGTTCTATTTATTTTCATAAAAAAAACAATAACAAAACAATATCCCAAAGGGCTCAATGGCCCGTTATTTGGGAAACGGCGTACAATAAGTAAAGAATCATGAAACTTGTCATAAACATACTAACCAACATCTAAATATAAATATTTAAGGAAAAGAAATCAACTCACCGGCAGTACCCAGGAAGCAGCGACCCTCACATCACCCGACAATAAAATACAAATTAAAATTCTCGCGTCATCGAGGATACAACACCAACAAAACAACAACCCAAAAAAGAAAAAAAAATGATAAATAAACCATAAGAAACATTTAATGAGAAGCCTTTAATAAGAAACTTTTCATCTGTCTCTTAAAGGAGCCAAGTGTTCGTGACTGCCGGATCTCAGCGGGAACCAAGTTCCAAGCATGCCCCACAGTCACAGCCAGGCCGAAGTCTGAACGAACCGAGCGACTAGCTGGAATCATCACATCCTCCCGGCTACAAACCATATACAAATTTACTTCCCCTACTAGTTTAATCAGTCCCAAAAAACAACATGGGAGATCTCCCTGGAAGTATTGATATGCCAACGAAGATAGCGATAAAACATAAATATCTTTAATTTTACTTTAATTTAACTAGTAAATTGGATAGTCGGCGTTTACCTCCCCTCCCGGAAAATATGCCCCGTGGGAAATACTCCCCCTGGAAATGCCCCCTCCCTGCAGAAGATACCCCCAGAAACACCCCCCGAAGTATATAGAGCATATAGAAGTATATAGAAAAATGGGTCCAACAGAAAAAAAAACAAAAAAAATGTAAATAGCGACGGAAACCACACTGCCTTTCCATCATAAACGCCAAAAACAAAAAGAACAGTAGGGAATTTCTCAAGACAGTGGGAAACAAATTAGAATGAATATTTCGCCATATGTCCAAGGGCCGTCCTCAGCAATACAAATAAGTAAAAACAACTTACTAGAGGATAAAACCAGTAAAACTAAAATGAAAAAATTTTCAGAAAAGTCCCAGCATCCTTACCTTAGCGAAGTTCAACCAGGACTGATAAATAAATTGTGATGAACGAGGCAATTCATTGAAATGAAAAAGGATGATTTAAAACAAGTTTTTAAACGGCTGGCATTAAAACATGTTTTTAAATCATCCTTTGTTCATTTCAATGAATTGCCTCGTTTCATCACAATTTATTTATCAGTCCTGGTTGAATTTCACTGAGGTAAGGATGCTGGGACTGCTTTGAAAAATTGTTCATTTTAGTTCTATTGATTTTATCCTCTAGTAAGTTGTTTTTTCTTGTTTGTATTGCTGAGGACGGCCCTTGGACACAGGGTCGAAATATTCATTCTAATTTGTTTCCCACTGTCTTGAGAAATTCCCTATTGTTCTTCTTGTTTTTGGTGTTTAAAAAGATATAAAAAAAACGTAAAAAACACTATCATAGGTAGCGAAATAGCGCTACCTTAGTAAAGAACAAGTTTGGCACAATCCATTGTTATTACTATTATTATTGTTTTTTTTTTGTTTTTTTTTTTTTTGGTTTTAGACCAGAGCACTTCGTATAGAAAGAGTTTTTGTAGAAACTACAAGAAAGGCTGAGTCAATGAAAAATTGAGAGGCCTAGTGCCCTTTTTAATAGTCAGAAGTGATTGGAGGGCAAATAGCCCCCTCCCATGCCCATCATTTCCCCGAGCACTTGCTGATCAAAATTTTGAAATAGCCATTTTCTTCAGTGTAGTTGAAAGTTTTAGAAATTATGACTTTTTCGAAGACAAACCCCCTCACAGCCCTGCCTCTAAGGTTGACACAGCACCCCAGTACCCTGAGGATACGATTGTTAGTTATTCCCTGAGGCATTGAAGGTGTCCAAGGTTGCGGATTTTTTTTTTTGTGTAAAGTCCAAAATATGTTCTGGTTTTGAGAAGACATGGGGGTTGTCAGCCTTACTCCTTTTACTTTTGAGTTTGATTAGGTTATCTGTTGTAATTTCTGTATGTTTTGGGTTTTATTCATTTATCAATAGTGATTTTCGGTAGTTTTACACTTGGAAGGTAAAAAAAAAACTAACTCGTAGAATTCTGACAACGCTTTCGTCCGTAAAAACTTAAACTTTTTATGGCCGTATGTTTTTAGCTTAATTTTGATCATTTTTCGCCCATCTTTTTCTTTTTTTTTAATTTGGCACCAACTACTGCCAAAATTGCAGAAGTTTATATGGAAGTCTTTTCGACAAAAATATATTTGCAGTTATTAACATTGCTATGGTTTGTAAATTCCTCTCTTTCCCTTTCATTGGAACTTTTCAACGAAACTAAAAAAAAAAAAAACACAACTCAAATAACATTTTCAAATTTGGAAAACCCAGTAATCTGCGGAGGGTGGAATTTTCCAGAGGGCATTTTCCACCGTAATATATTTTCTAGGGGGTGTTTTCTGGGGGAGGGAGTAAACGCCTAGAACCAGTAATATTTTACCAGGATATTTTCAGGCAACACAGTTGGTCTTCATGTATCCAGGGAAAGTTACCTCCCAGGCTTAGGTTTAGCCTCCATTACTTGTTTCCATCCAGCCTATTTCGGCGACATATTCCAAAAAATATCCTGCCTTAATTATCAGAGACTGTGCAGGTCTGATAAGTGGCTGGGTTGTGACTAAAATTAGAAGTTCAATTCATTAGAAGTTGTCAAAATTAGAAGTAATGTACACTATTAGTACACCCTACTCTCAGGGCACAACGAGAAGTATGTAAACACTACCCAGAGATAATGTTATGGACGATATCTTCACTGCCTAACAGTAATATATTCGATGGTCTAAAGAGTACTTTACAGCTCGACTTAAAATTGAAGTGAATGGCATTTGATCTTAGGAAGTCGTAGGATCTAAGACAAATATATTAATTTGCTACAAATTTAGATTACGTCTAGAGATCAATAGGTTTATGGGACCTGGGGTGTCAATTTGGGGCGGGGGATTTTGCCTCTCATCCTTGGTTATTTTTTTTATCACCCACCCCCCAAAAAAAAATATTTTTGGGGTATTTTCACCGAAAGATTGAAAAGGAAAAATTCTCTCTCCCTAGACTCTGAGAAATATGCCCCGCCCCTACAATTTTGTGAATTGACGGCACTGTGTGGAGCTAAGCCACTTTTGTGTCGCAGACCATAATCTCTACGAAATCGAATTGTGCAAACTGCTACCATTGACAACTTCATTGCCCCACAAATCTAAATAAAACTGGCACAACACAAAGCTGTGTCATGTCATTTGATACATTTGCCTTGAGGATCACCGATTTTTGAAGGAGTAAGCTTTGCAATCGCCAGGTTTTAACCGTGGTCCGCAGAGTTTCAAGGCCTTATCGAAAAAGGCCATATCGACAAATATTCATTGATGTCCTGGAGTCCAAATGAGACCCTTGCTCATGAAGATAGTGCTCGATGTTAATATGGCAAAGGTTCAAAAGAAAAGATCGTTATATAAAAAAAAGAGCATTTAAATTTTGTTGATTTTTTGGATCTTTTTTTGGATTTTTTGTTGATTTGCTTTTTTGGATCTCATTTGGAGCAGTACCTTCATAGCTTTGGTTCCCTAACATATTTAAAGAAGAGATATGAGCTTGCTAATCTTTTGCTCTTTGAAAGCTAAATAATAAAATTCATAACCTAATATTGCCTTCCTGTATATAAGTCTGGGCAGCCACCAATTCGTTGTGGTGAAGGTAAATGTTAAATTTTTATGCCTTTACATTTAAGTTGGTTGGGAGGGGTTTGGGGGTAATGGTTAAACAGAGATTTGTCTTCTTTTTCCGTCATGACGATGCGGTTAACTTCTGTTATACTAGAGAGTAACGACTTCAGCATGAAATAATCTTATATATACCCTGTATGCGTGGGTGCACTATCATGCCATCTGTCATATTTTGTTGAAGTTTTTGAGTACCAAAATTAGAAACTGATAATAGTGACGTGAGAAACCTTCAAATTTTTCGAGTATCGGTGTTAGCTACAGCTAATTAGCATATAGCTTGAGGTCCAAACACGCCCAACCATTGTACAGGATAACCGACTTTATCTAAAAATTGGTTCCAAAATTGAGTCCAGCATAGGAAATTACTAGTCTGGTTTTTATTGTCAATCGTCCACAACTTCTTTGCTAAAATACGACCACAATTTATGCCTATTGTTTCATTACTCAGATAGTTGTCAAATAAAAATTAATTTATATTTAATTTTCAATAGTGTTGACGGTTTTATTCAACTAATTCTCATCCGACTGGACAGGCTGGGTACGTAGGACAATTAGCCTGTTGACCGGACTAGGTATAGTCCGGTCCAAATACCAAATTTAAGTAACAGTTTAAAAGCTGGTTTAAAATGTAATTTTCAAATTTGCGAAAGTTGAACCATTGTATAGTGATTTAATCATCACTTTGACAATTTAAATTTGGTAAAAAAAAAAAATAATTGCCAGATCTTTGTATCTTTTAGCGGCAACATCTCCTTTATTGGCATGATAATTCTTTTTTTAACCTGTGCCATTTTGACATTGAGCCGATTGGACATTGTGCCATTTTTACACGGCTCATCAGCTATGTTCCCATTTAAGCTAATTTTAGGTTCAAACAGGCCTAATCCAAGTAGCGAATAGCTGATTTTTTTGTTGCCTGCGGTTTTATATTTTCTAGTCTTGAGGATAGGATTTTCATTTTTAAATGAAGGAGAGGGTGGTCTCTTATTTAACAGACAAAGATCCTTTCTTACAGATATTTCCAAAGTTAACTGGTAATTTCAAACAATTTACACATCAATTCTTTTGGGAGCTTTTTTTGCCTTGAAATATACATTGCCCTTTGAGAATGACACTACATATATTTAATGAATGCTTTAAAGTGCGTTTATTTATTCCCCTTGCTTACAAAACAGTCCCCGATTTCTGCTAGCATTTTAGAACTCTTGACTAATTCAAGAACTTGAGTATGCTTAGAAATGCAATAAACAGGTGTGTTTCAGTATGTTTCATTACAATGACATTTTGCTGTGGGAAAGAGCTAGTACAATATATTCCCTCTATGTTTAAATTGCACAGATTTTATAACAATTGAAAGTGATTTACATGTACACATGTATGTTTCTTTAAACAGGGTTGCGCTAAGGGAGGTGGGGAAGGGGGCTTCCCCAAAGTTTCAAAGTGTCCGTACGCAGTTTACATCTTTGAGCTTTGCGTGTTTTTGGCGTCTTACTTAAGCTTATGTGTCTACATTGGCCAGCACATTGGAACATTTTCTTGGCACATTCTTTATACTCCTCTTCCAAGCTCAAAACGCTAGCTTGCCCCTGGTTTTAAGGAGTGATAATAAGAATTTGTTTGGACAATTTGAATAGGAAAGGCAGAGAAACTCAGGAATATTAATGACCCTTCAGGGATATAAACTTCATGGTCCCCTTTGTACCTCCCTGTGCATAGCCCATCTCCTATAGAGCAACATCTTTTCTCCTAGTAATGACTATATTTGAATATCTGTGGTTTGGAGCCATTACAAGCAAAGCTTCTTGGGCCTAGTAACCGCTTTACTTTTATAATAATTTTTCTTTTAGTATTAATAAATTGTTGAATAATTGATTGATTGAATTGAGCTACAAATTTCTACTCTGCACTCAAAGAAGATAAAAATATTAATTTCCTATAATTTAATATTTAAAAGTGTGCTTTAAATACAAATAGTTTATTTTAGGGCGTATTTTTGAAAACCAATCATACATTATTTTAGGGGAGACAATTATTCCCACCTTTTTGAAACCAGATGACAAATTTAGCTTAACAAGGAAAAATAATGTCTGAAAAAAAAAACAGTACTGCTTTTTTAGAACCTGATTGATTATTCATAGGAAGTATTAAGCCATGCAACGAAAAAGAGAATTTTTTGAATCACAATTCTTGCATATAAATCTCAGGTTTCTTCGTGGTGCAATATGTCGTCCACCAGTTTTATGCGAAATCTTGTAACTGAATTCTCTTTGTAGAAATCACTTTCCATGTAGACATCATCGATATACGCTATATGTCGATATTAATATATATATATATATATATATATATATATATATATATATATATATATATATATATATATATATATATATATATATATAGAAAAGATAAATCACCAATGCAACAGTACAAACACATAAAAAAAAGGAGACAGAAGGAGAAAAGGAAGACTATTTTCCTACATAAGTGATTAATATAGACCAGCACTTGAATGAGGCCTTAACCCTACTCATCCATACAATCACATAGGTCAAACAGCATAGCCATACACAATCAACCATAAAGAATAACCCATGGACAGGCAGTCAAGTCGTCAATAAGTATAAGTCGTCATTTACCAAACAATAAAAACAATAAAGACAAATAATTCAGAGGCAAATCAAAAGTATATATTCACTCAACAATGTTGATAAATCACTCATCTCATCTGATGCATACAATGCATCAAGTCTGTATCCAAGAATCGGATACGATATTGCTCAAAGATGGATAGCATTGTCAAAAATGAATAGCATATTGCTGAGTTAGTACGAGTTGTCAGTAATTAGGAATGTTTCATTAGTAATATGAGGCACTTAAAGAATGTGCTTCAGCAAATCACTGTCAGGAAGTTTTTCGCTTTCAGCATCAACTTTTGCTCAGACAACATTAACATAAATATCAAGATTATACATAATAGAACCTCATAGTAGTTCATCTTAATTCTGGACACCCATTCATTTGAATCTTTTAAAGTGGATGTTTTCATAGCTTTATATGAATTACGACAAAAGATACAGGGGTAAACATTGGATATTTTGTCACATATCTACTAATATCTACAGTATCACAGATCTACTAATTTTCCAAAATGCCTCAAAAGAAGCTAGTGCCAACTCTAAACATTAGTTATTTGGCCATGACAATTAGTGCAATCCATCGTAATTACCCATTCAAAGGGGGGGCAAGAGAGGAATTAGCCACCTAGATTATGGAAAATGCTCTTTTAATGGTTCTTCCATTGAAAATAATTGATATAATAGTCTCCCCTCTATATTTAAAAAAATTATTTTTAAATAATTAAATATTTATAAATATTTAATATAAATAAATATTTATAATAAATAATTCAAATAATTTATAAAAATAATTTAAAAAAATAATTATATAAATAATTTATAATAAATATTTATTTTTGTTTCTTCTATAAAAAAATCCTTATCCCCCCTTAACCTGCTCACTTTTTTTTGAATTGGTGCCCCTTCAGTTTACGAAACCACTTTGAGAACCTATTGCTAAAAACAGTAAATAACGTTAATTGTAATGCTTACTTTAAGCAGCCAACTCCGTACAGTAACTATAGTTCTTTATTTACATAGTTGTATCTCCTAATGGGCGACATAACCATTATTTTATTATTCCTATTTTCTATTTGTTTCATAATCTCTTTACAGGATACTCGAGTCCTTGAGAATGGAACTTTGGTTGTGGATGATCAACAAGATTGTGAGGGTTTTCAGTACTCAAGGCACAACAACTCCTTACTTTTGACCTTTACAAGGAAATGGATAACCTGTGATCCCAAAGACTACAAGATTGAGGTAAATTCAACAAATAGAACATGATATGCAGAATATACACAAAAATAACATGTAGAATATAGATTAGGATTTAATATTTGTATTAAAGATAGAGTATAAATGTAAAATGTGGATATAATATATAGAATACAGACACAAAATAACCCAGTACAAAACTTTCTTAAATTGTTAAGAATATCAAATTGGATAGTCTTAAGGGAGGAAAATCTTATTGAAAGTTAGTCTAATGACAAAAGCCACGATTTCTATTCCTATTTGATTAATTTTTTTGTCAGTTAATTTCACAGGCCAAATTTGTGTTTTGTGTGCATTAAGGTCCATATTTACCAGCATTTGTATTATTTTTAGATCATTCCAAACATTTATGTATTTTTAATGTGTTTCTAATAGTCATCAAAGATTTTATCAAGTTTTATATCCAGTAAACTTATTGATGCATACGTATAAGCTTATTAGTACTAAGAGTCCCCCCCCCACTCACTAGTGATTGATTTAAAAAAGACTCCCCAGAGAGAATATGGAAAACGACCTGGAAACATGAAACTATGCATATTTGGACTTAAAAGTTCGATCTGTATCATCACACTGATTCCCGCCCCCTCACAAAAAAGTCTAAGTTCCTTGATAAGTCTTGAGCGTGTATGCCAATGTCTGTACATTTAGCTTTTTTTTTTATTATTATTATTTTTTTTTTTTAACGATGTGTTTAATGTCCTACAAAACATGTATGTGATGGAAATAGTTGATTTAAGCGCTTTCAAAGCTCTTGTTAAGATGTATGAAAACCATCCCCCTTTATTCTAAACTTGGAATATTGACAACACGCAGATCATAAAGAACTAACGATGTGGTAAATTAGTGCCTGCTTAGAAAAATAACTTTTAAGTGTCATTAAATAAAAAAAAAACAAGTTTTTGGAATGAAAGTAAGGAGCGACATTAAAACTTAAAACGAACAGAAATTACTCCGTATATGAAAGGGGCTTTTCCTCCTCCTCGACACCCTGCTCCTTACGCTAAAGTTTTTATTGTTTTAAAAAGTAGAGTTGCGAGAAAGAATCAAACTTTAGCGCAAGGAGCGGGGTGTCGAGGAGGAAAAGCCCCTTTCATGTACGGAGTAATTTCTGTTCGTTTTAAGTTTTAATGTCGCTCCTTACTTTCATTTCAAAAAAACTTGTTTTTTTTATTTAATTTCTGAAAGTTTTTGAGTTAACGCACATCTGATTTTGGCTCTCCGTGCATAAATTATTAAAATGAAATTTGCATATTAATTCTTTTTTTGGCTAAATGGCTTTCTCTTAGTTTTGATCAGACAATTTTGAGAAATAAGGGGTGGGGAAGGAGGCCTAGTTGCCCTCCAATTTTTTCGATTACTTAAAAATGCAACTAGATCTTAATTTTTAATGAACGTTTTTATTATAAAAAAAATACGTAACTTAAGAATCAACTTACGTAACAAACTTTTATATTCTTATATTTTTGATTATATATATATATATGAGGGGGTTGGTCCCCTCGTTAATACCTCGCTCTTCTCACTAAATCTTGTTTTGTCCCAATTCTTTAAGAATGACCACTGAATCAGAAAGGCCGTAGAATAAATAGTTGAAATTACTTTAAAATTTTCTAGCATAAAGAGCGAAGTATTTATCTCTTTCTAAATACCTCGCTCTTTATGCTAAAGTATTTTTAGAACCCCTCACATGCGTAATAATCTCTGTTCGTTTTAAGTTTTAATGCTTCTCCCTACTTTCAATTGAAAAAACTTTTTCATGTTTATATTTTCATTGTTTGTTTTTTATAGTAATGCTAGAAAATCCTGCGCCCTTTTCATTGAATTTCTCTTCCCCAATGAAATAATCCTCTTAGGAAAGATCCTCCCATATAGCCCCCCCTGAACCCCACACCCAAACCAAAAAATCCCCTGATAACGTCGGTACACTTCCCAGTAACCATTACTGTGTGTAAACATTGGTCAAAGTTTGTAACTTGCAGCCCTTCCCCCAGGGACTGTGGGGGGTAAGTCATCCCCAAAGACATAGTTCTTATGGTTTTCGACTATGCGGAACAAAATGGCCATATCAAAATTTTGATCCGTTGACTTTGGGAAAAAATCAGCGTGGGAGGGGGCTTAGGTGCCCTCCAATTTTTTTGTTCACTTCAAATGGGCACTAGAACTTTTCATTTCCGTTAGAATGAGCCCTCTTGCAACACTCTAGGACCACTTGGTCGATACGATGACCCCTGGGAAAAAAACAAAAAAAAAAAAACAAATAAACACGTACCCGTGATTTGTCTTCTGGCAAAAAATACGAAATTCCACATTTTTGTAGATTGGAACTTAAAATTTTTTTCTAAAGGGTTCTCTGATACACTGGATGCGATGGTGCGATTTTCGTTAAGATCCTATGGCTTTTAGGGGGTGTTACCCCCTATTTTCCAAAATAAGGCAAATTTTCTCAGGCTCGTAACTTTTGATGACAAAGACTAAATTTGATGAAACTTATATATTTAAGATCAAAATAAAAATCCGATTCTTTTGATATATCTTTTAGCATCGAAATTTCGTTTTTTAGAGTTCCGTTTACTATTGAGCCGGGTCGCTCCTTACTACAGTTCGTTACCACGAACTGTTTGAAAAATATCAAAATAAAAGATCTTTTGTCCCTCGACCCATCGTCGGTCATTCGTACCTGGAAAACACAATTTTCTAAGATTTTTCATTCGGTTTTTGCAAAATTTTGAAGTTTTTAGGGTAGTATCACGTTTATGTCAGTATTGCCAAGTTGAACCTTAAAAATAAATAAGCAAAATTGACTAGTTAAATTACGACAATCCTGTCTATAAGAATTCATTCAAACAATCTGTTGATTTCTGTTCACAACTAAACTTTTTAAAGGCAAGCTGCACTGTCTCAAGCTGTTTGGCAGCTCATTTTTGCTGATACTTCACTCAGTTTTTTTTTTTTTTTGTTCTTTTGGCATCCCCTACTATCAATAAATGCATAAATGAATATGGATCTCTTTTTCATTAAAAATTGAATTCTCAATATTTCCTGATTTTTTAAGACAAACGTACTTGTATAAATTAATACTTAGTCATTTCATACAACCCAATTTCATTTACATTGTCGTTGGCATTTTAGATCTAAGAAATGTCACTGTTTTGGTTTTGTTGTGTAATGTCCAACTGTAGAATGATTGAATTCTCAATATTTCCTGATTTTTTAAGACAAACGTACTTGTATAAATTAATACTTAGTCATTTCATTAATACCTAGTCAATTTCATTTACATTGTCGTTGGCATTTTAGATCTAAGAAATGTCACTGTTTTGGTTTTGTTGTGTAATGTCTAACTGTAGAATGATTGAATTCTCAATATTTCCTGATTTTTTTAAGACAAACGTAATTGTATAAATTAATACTTAGTCATTTCATTAATACTTAGTCAATTTCATTTACATTGTCGTTGGCATTTTAGATCTAAGAAATGTCACTGTTTTGGTTTTGTTGTGTAATGTCCAACTGTAGAATGATTGAATTCTCAATATTTCCTGATTTTTTAAGACAAACGTACTTGTATAAATTAATACTTAGTCATTTCATTAATACTTAGTCAATTTCATTTACATTGTCGTTGGCTTTTTAGATCTAAGAAATGTCACTGTTTTGGTTTTGTTGTGTAATGTCCAACTGTAGAATGATTGAAGTGTTGAGACCAATTGCTAGTTGTAGCAGGAGTTCTTAATCCTATGTCCTTGGCTATTATGACACGATTGGGTTATTATCTTTGATCCAACTTTTAATCGGATTATATAAAATGAAACTTATTGTGCGTTGGATCCTTCACATTTCTAGATGTTTCCTAAAGGATACAGAGAAGTAAATTTAGCCATTAGCATCAGTAACTTCGTTATGAAATAACTGGTATACCAGACAAATACATCAAAATTATTAGTGTTATATGGCTTAATAATATTGTCAAACAGTTCGTGGTAACGAACTGTAGTAAGGAGCGACCTGGCTCAATAGTAACCAAAACTCTAAAAAATTTGAATTTTGATATCAATAGCTCCATCAAAAGAATCGCATTTTAATGCTGATTTTAAATATACAAGTTTCATCAAGTTTAGTCTAATCCATCAAAAGTTACGAGCCTGAGAAAATTTGCCTTATTTAGGAAAATAGGGGGGAAACCCCCTACAAATCGTAGGATCTTAACGAAAATGACACCATCAGATTCAGCGTATCAGAGAACCCTGCTGTAGAAGTTTCAAGCTCCTATCTACAAAAATGTGGAATTTGTATTTTTTGCGAGAAGACAAATCACGGGTGCGTGTTTATTTGTTTTTTTTTTCCCCAGGGGTCATCGTATCGACCAAGTGGTCCTAGAATGTCGCAAGAGGGCTCATTCTAACGGAAATGAAAAGTTCTAGTGCCCTTTTTAAGTCATTTTGTTTAGCATAGTCGAAAACCATAATAACTATGTGTTTGGGGATGACTTACTCCCCCAAAATCCCTGGGGGAGGGGCTGCAAGTTACAAACTTTGACCAGTGTTTACATATAGTAATGGTTATTGGGAACTGAACAGACGTTTTCAGGGGGATTTTATTTTGTTTGGGGGTGGGGTTGAGGAGAGGGGGCTGTGTTGGAGGATCTTTCCTTGGAGGAATCTGTCATGGGGGAAGAAAAATTCAATGAAAAGGGCGCAGGATTCTCTAGCATTACTATAAGAAAACAATGAAAAATAAACATGAAAACGTTTTTTCAAATGAAAGGAAGAAGTAGCATTGAAACTTAAAACGAACAGAGATTATTACGCATATGAGGGGTTCTAACAATACTTTAGCATAAAGAGCGAGGTATTTAGGATGAGATAAATACCTTGCTCTTTATGCTAAAGTATTTTTAGTATTTCAACTATTTATTCTACGACCTTTCTGATTCAGGGGTCATTCTTAAAGAATTGGGACAAAACTTACGATTTAGTGTAAAGAGCGAGGTATTAACGAGGGTACAAACCCCCTCGTATACATAATAAAAATACAAGGTTATGAAAGTTTATTACGTAAGTTAATTCTTAAGTTACGTATATTTTTTACTAATAAAAACGTTCGTTAAAAATTAAAAGTTCTAGTTGCCTTTTTAAGTAACCGAAAAATTGGAGGGCAACTAGGCCTTCTTCTCCACCCCTTATTTCTCAAAATCGTCTTATCAAAACTAAGAGAAAGCCATTTAGCCAAAAAAAGAATTAATATACAAATTTCATTTTAACAATTTATGTGCGGAGAGCCAAAACCAAATATGCATTAATTCAAAAACGTTCAGAAATTAAATAAAAAAACAAATTTTTTTTAGCTTAAAGTAAGGAGCGACATTAAAACTTAAAACAAACAGAAATTACTCCGTATATGAAATGGGTTGTCCCCTCCGAAATCCTTTGCTCTTTACGCTAAAGTTTGATTCTTTGCCACAATTCTACTTTTTAAAACAATTAAAAGCTTTAGCGTAAAGAGCGAGGGATCGCGGAGGGGACAACCCATTTCATATACGGAGTAATTTCTGTTCGTTTTAAGTTTTAATGTCGCTCCTTACTTTCAGCTAAAAAAATTAGTTTTTTTATGGCACTTGGTATTAACCAAGTGACATATAGCAGTCGCCAATTCTGTCGGTCTGTCGGTCTCTCGGTCTGTCGGTCCCGGTTTTGCTACTTTAGGCACTTCCAGGTAAGCTAGGACGATGAAATTTGGCAAGCGTATCAGGGACCGGACCAGATTAAATTAGAAATAATCGTTTTCCCGATTTGACCATCTGGGGGGAGTGGGGGCCCGGTTAATTTGCAAAAAATAGAAAAAATGAAGTATTTTTAACTTATCAGCAGGTGAATGGATCTTAATGAAATTTGATGTTTGGAATGATATTGTGTCTCAGAGCTCTTATTTTAAATCCCGACCGGATCTAATGACATTGGGGGGAGTTGGAGGGGGAAAACCTAAAGTCCCGGTTTTTCTACTTTATGCACTTCCAGGTAAGCTAGGACGATGAAATTTTGCAAGCGTATCAGGGACCGGACCAGATTAAATTAGAAATAGTCGTTTTCCCGATTTGACCATCTGGGGGGAGTGGGGGCCGGTTACTTCGGAAAAAATAGAAAAAATGAAGTATTTTTAACTTATGAGCGGGTGATTGGATCTTAATGAAATTTGATGTTTGGAATGATATTGTGTCTCAGAGCTCTTATTTTAAATCCCGAATGGGTCTGATGACATTGGGGGGAGTTGGAGGGGGGGAAACCTAAAATCTTGGAAAACACTTATAGTGGAGGGATCGGGATGAAAGTTGATGGGAAAAATAAGCGCAAGTCCCAGATACATGATTGACATAATCGGAACTGATTTGCTCTCTTTGGGGTAGTTGGGGGGGGGAGTAATTCTTAAAAATTAGAAAAATTAGGTATTTTCAACTTACGAACGGGTTATCGGATCTCAATGAAATTTGATGTTTAGAAGGATATCGTGTCTTAGAGCTCTTATTTTAAATCCCGACCGGATCTGGTGATGGGGGCGGGGAGTTGGTAGGGGGAAACCTAAAGCTTGGAAAACACTTAGAGTGGAGGGATCGGGATTAAACTTGGTGGGAAAAAAACACGAGTCCTAGATACATGATTGACATAACCAGAATGGATCCGCTCTCTTTGGGATAGTTGGGGGGGGGGCTAATTCTAAAAAATTAGAAAAAATGAGGTATTTTTAACTTACAAACGGGTGATTGGATCTCCATGAAATTTGATTTTTAGAAGGATATCGTGTCTCAAAGCTCTTATTTTAAATCCTAACCGGATCTGGTGACATTGGGGGAAGTTTGGGGTGGGGAAACCTAAAATGATGGGAAACGCTTAGATTGGAGGGATTGGGATGAAACTTGGTTGGAAAAATAAGCAGAAGTCTTGCATACGTGATTTACATAATTGGAACGGATCCACTCAATTGCGGGGGGGGGGGTAATTCTGAAAAATAAGAAAAATGACGTATTTTTAACTTACGAAGGAGTGATCGGATCTTCATGAAACTTCATATTTAGAAGGACCTCGTAACTCCGATATCTTATTTTAAATCTCAACCGGATCAAGCGTAATTGGGGGGGGGGCAGTTGGGGGGACCGGAAATCTTAGAAAATACTTAAAGCGGTGAGATCAGGATGAAACTGGATGGGAAGAGTAGAAACCTGTCTAAGATACGTGACTGACATAACTGGACCGGATCTGCTCTCTTTGGTGGAATTGGGGGGGGGGGTAATATTGAAAATTGAGGTATTTGTAACTTACGAAAGGGTGACCAGATCTTAATGAAATTTGATATTTAGAAGGATCTTGTGCTTTAAAGCTCTAATTTCAAATTCCGACCAGATCCTTTGACATTCGGGGGAGTTGGAGGGGGGAACCGGAATTCTGGGAAAACATTAAAATTGGAGTATTTATATCTTACGAATAGATGATCGGATCGTAATGAGATTTGATTTTTAGAAGGATTTCATGTCTCAGAGCTCTTATTTCAAATCCCGATCAGATCTTTTGACATTGTGGGGATTTGGAGGGGGAAATCTCGGAAAAACACTTGGAGTGTAGGAATCGGGATGAAGCTTGGTGGATAGAATAAACAAATGTCCTTGATACGTGATTGACAGAATCGTATTGGATTCGCTCTCTTTGGGGGAGTTGGGGGGAGGGGTTCAGTGATTTGGCGAGTTCGGTGCTTCTGGACGTGATAGGGCGATGAAAATTGGTTGGCGTGTCAGGGAGCTGCACAATTTGACTTGATAAAGTCGTTTTCCCAGATTCGACCATCTGGGGGGGGCAAAAGGGAGAGGAAAAATTAGAAAAAATTAGGTATTTATAACTTACGAGTGGGTGATCGGATCTTAATGAATTTTGATATTTAGAAGGACTTTGTGACTCAGAGCTCTTATTTTAAATCTTAACCGGCATTAAGCCTCTTATTTTCCTTTTTAAATCAATCTATTGATTCATAGAATTTTGTTAGAGCTCATACCATATGATCTCTTGGCTCTTAGCTCTTCTCGCCTCGTCACAAGTGCCATATGAGCTCTTAGCTCTTGTTTTATTTAATTGCGGTAAAGGTAGCATGTGAGGTTAGTAGCTAGTTCACTGCAGAACACAGCCTATATAGCCACTAGTTGCGTAAACATTTTTTAAAAGCAACACATAGCTATCGTCGCGATATTAATTGGCGCTGCGTCAAAACCAGACACTCAGTCTGTTGGCAGTCGGAAACTGGATTCCACAGCCTATATAGAACGCATGGACGGATAATAGATACACATATCTATAAGCAAATGAACTAACATTATTTTTTTACAATCCTAATAAGGAGGGGGGGGGGTTAATGCCAGAGTTAACGGTGGTCACAACAAAAATTTCTGTTTTCACTCCCGGAATAGAGCCAAGATCTTTTCGCGCTGATTGGCTGTGGGAGCGCCGGAGGTTAACGCCTAGTCTAAAGATGTGTGTTGAAATCCTTGTATGGGCAAGATACGACTATGTGCAACTGGTGTCTATATAGGCTGTGCTGCAGAATCAGGATTTAAACAAAAATATGTCCTGTGCCCGTTTATTTGAATAGTTTTGATGGACCTTATTTTAAGCAAGACAGCAACAGCTATGAGAGAACAAGATATGAAATGGGAAGATCTCTTTGACCTAGATTATGCAGATAGTTCGATCATCCTTTATAAAACCAATAATGCATTTTATGAGGCTTTGAGACGGAAGAATTATTTTGAAAATTTGATGTAAAGCAGAGTAAGTTGCAGAGACTGGGGATAAATGAGGCAAAAGAGAAGGTGTTAGGCAACAACAAAATCAATCAAGTAGATAGTATCACTTATGCTGTTACAACTTTGGTAGAATTGGAAGATAAATCTTCAAAATAAGACTAGAATTTGGGAAGCCGTGCTAGTGATAATGATTAAGGATGAATTGGAAAAGCAGACACTTCGAAAGGCTGGGGAAGATTTTTTAAACATTTTCCATATGAATTGGCTAGGGATAATTCTAGTTCCTCCTTCTACTGACTGCATATCAAACAATAAGCTGTATGAAAAATATGATTCAGTCCTCCTTTTTAGGGCTGGTATGAAAGAAAGGTTCAAGTGGTTATGCTATCTCTTACGAATGAAGGATAGCAGGCTGTCAAAACTTGTTCTTTTTTGCCATTCAGCTGGGGCAGACCAAATACAGGTTGCTTTTAAAAGGGATGGACAAAGGCCGTAAAATAGGATTTAAAGGAAATTGGAAATTCGACGGGGGAGGACACAGAGTAAAGCTTTGAATAGACTGTGGTGGAGGAGAAGTGTGCGTAGCCGTATTAGCCTTAGGTGACTTGTTGCTAAAATAAGTTATAACTAGTAGTAGAAATAGTAGTTGTGTAATTAAAACTTAACAGAAATAGTGAAAAACGGGTATAGTTTTTCAGTAAGGCAATGATTCCATTGTCTTCTTGAAAAATTAAATTAAAAAAACAAGTTTTTTTTTTAGCTGCAAGTAAGGAGCGATATTCAAACTTAAAACGAACAGAAATTATTCCATATTTGAATGGGGGTGTCCCCTCCTCAACGCCCCTCTCTTTACGCTAAAGTTTGACTCTTTCTCTAAACTCTACTTTTTGAAACAGTGATAATACGGAATACGTAAAAATACGAAATTCCATATTTTTAAAGATAAGAGCTTGATACTTCTACAGTAGAATTCTTTGATAAACTGAATGCGATGTTGTGAATTTTGTTAACATTTTATGGCAATTAAATGGCGTTTTCCCCCTATTTTCCAAAATAAAACAAATTTTTCTCAGGCTTGTAACTTTTGATGGGTACAATTAAACTTGATGAGACTTATATATTTAAAATCAAAATAAAAATACAATTCTGTTGATATATCTATTAGAATCAAAATTCCAATTTTTAGATTTTCTTTTACTATCGAGCCAGGTCGCTCCTTACTACAGTTCGTTACCACGAACTGTTTCATTATACCCATTTTTCGATATAACCAATTCGTTTTTATTATGAATGGAATGCCAATATGGTTTATGATATTGGTTAGCACTAGTATTATTCAATTTCCAGCAGTCAATGCTGAAAATTAACTAGTACTGTCGCTGTCAGATTACTGTCATAATCCGTCGGCTGCTCATTTTCACTCACAAGCCTAAAGACTACTGTAGTCTTCAGGGTTTGGAGTGAAACTCAGTAGCTGACGGATCTTGGATCTCTACTTTGTATATGATCTCTACGTATCTCTACGTTGTTCTTTTCAAAAATGTGTAATAGTGACTTCAGCTGCTATTCGCCGCCACTGACGACAAGGCCGAGAGCTTAGGTCTTGCAATGAATGTCAGCAAAACAGAGAGCAACGTCATCCGCAAAAATATGACTCTCGACCAATACTAAAATGTGCAAATAAATCAGAAAAGCAGGTCACGGTGTTTAAATATCTCGAGAGTTGGATCGACTATAATTCAGAAATAGCCAATGAAATCAAGAGGATAACCAGACAAGTGATTTCAAATTTTAAAAAGTTGAATCTGGTTTTCTGCAGAAGCAAATGTACAGTGCACTAAAAGTATCACCCCTTGAATAATAATATGAAAAAAACTTCGTTTTCTTAAAGAGTTAAAGAGGCTGCGTCCCAAAGTCAAACCTTAAAACGTACAGGAATTAGGAGAGGCAAACCCCCCGCTTTTAAAGACTCTTTTGTACAGGTTTTTTGTTGTGGGGGGCTGCCGACCCCTAACCCCCCGCTCTTGGCTTCGAAAGGCCCTCTTTTAATTAACAAAAAATTGAAATGAATGAATAATGGAATAACTTCGAAAAATGTTAAACACAAGAGGACAGGAGAAGCATTGCGCCGAAACTAGTAATTAGTAACAATGAAGTTGACCACTCCATTTACATTTTAACGTAATTATTGAAACTGTTTCCCAGACACAGAGCACACAAGCTAAGAGCTGAGGGTGGGGGTAGGGTAGCAAACAAAAATCTGTTTTGTATTCTTTGTTAATTAAAAGAGGGCCTTTCCGAAGTCAAGAGCGGGGGGTTAGGGGGGCGGCAGCCCCCCACAACAAAAAACATGTACAAAAGAGTTTTTAAAAGCGGGGGGTTTGGGGGGCGGCAGCCCCAACTGCCTCTCCTAATTCCTGTACGTTTTAAGGTTCGACTTTGGGACGCAGCCTCTTTAACTCTTTAAGAAAACGAAGTTTTTTTCATATTATTTCTGTACGTTTTTCTACAATCCATGGTGGATGTAACTTAATAATTCCTGTACTCCTCGTACTGGAATTAGGACTGCCTCTCCTAATTCCTGTACGTTTTAAGGTTTGACTTTGGGACGTAGCCTCTTTAACTCTTTAAGAAAACGAAGTTTTTTTCATATTTTGTGAAAAAAAACGCCCGATAAGGGACTTGAACCCTTCACCTTAGGATTAAAAGTCCCACGCTCTACCGACTGAGCTAACCGGGCATGTTTGAAGTCGAAATACCTGCATGTGTATAAATATAACTTTTAAATAACTTTTAAGAATTTCAAAAATTAACATGGGCTCTTATGGGGAAATGGGTTTTTCTAAGTTAGAAAATCGGGGGGTTAAGATTTTCCGACGAAACTTTCCAGGAAAATTACTCGGAGAATTCCGCGTCGAATGAGTCTTCGTACACCCAGATCCGATGTCGGCTGTGACCTGTAGGCGTGGCAGAAAAAAAGGGTTTCTGTCATTTTTCTCAAATAAAAATTTTACGGATTAAGACAGAATTTTTTGAAGCTTTCAGTCACCATATCGAGCTGATCATTTTGATGTACTTGAATGTTGAAATTCGTAACTTTTAACAACGAAAAACTTAACATGGGCTCTTATGGGGAAATGGGGTTTTTCTAAGCTAGAAAATCGGGGGGTTAAGATTTTCCGACGAAACTTTCCAGGAAAATTACTCGGAGAATTCCGTGTCAAATGAGTCTTCGTACACCCAGATCCGATGTCGGCTGTGACCTGTAGGCGTGGCGAAAAAAAAACAAAAGGAGACCATGAACATTAAGTGGCTATGCGTGGTTTCTGGAAAACAGGGAAGGAGTTATCGGATCGAGCTGAAATTTCGCGTATAAGCTCCTGGGCCCTAGGGGACCTTAACTTGTGAATTTCAGCCCGATCGGACAACGTTAAAGGGGGGTGGGTTGGCGGGTCGAAACTTTCGGCCAGATTTTCCCCATGAAGGAAAAGTCGGAGGGGGATGAAATTTGGCAGTTTCTTAGTTGGAGCTCGGGCTACGAAATGCATTCCCATCCCTCTGCGACCACTGGAACCGAAGATCGCTTAACATTGTCGTGGTTCGCCTCTTTAAAGAGGCACGAGTGTGCCTCCTTGATAATGTGATGTCTATCCTTTTCTCTACTATGAAACACTGGAAACTAAACATATAACTGGAGAGGCGTGTCCTAGCTTTTGAAAACATGTGCCTTAGAAAAGTCTTGAACATATCATAGTAGGAAAAGGTCACCAAATTAGATGTTTGCCAGCGAATCGGTCAGCTATAGTAACTGACATTCTGAAACGCAGGAAATAGGGTTACTTTAGCCGCATCTTTCTTATGCCGTAGGATCTAACTTCAAATACAGTGCATTAGCAGTACCAAGAGGGGTGTGCGTTGTAGTACCACGAGGGGATGTGGGGATGAGGGGAAGAGGTTGACCAGTGTTTACCCCATGCCCATGCCACACGGAAAATACCTCCCTCCCGGAAAATACACCCCATGGAAAATACTTCCCTTTCACTTTTTCGACTTTAATAACTAAAGAAATATTAAGACTATAAGGAACAAATATTAGTATGTATATTAAACTGAAAATACGCGGTTATTTGTTTTTTTTTTAGTAAAGTACAAGTTATGTTCTTGTCTTGAGCAGACATGGGTTTTGTCAGTCTCGCTCCTTATAATCTTCACTCGTTTGGGTTTGTCTAGGTTATCGATTGTAATTTCTTTGATTTCATTTATTTTTTGTGGTGATTTGTGGTAGTTTTACGCTTAGAAAATTTGACAACGCATTCGTCCATAAACACTTAAACAATAAGAATTTGTTGGCCTAAGGCAAAGTATCCTTTCAAAGTAAAGCTAAACCTTCTTAAACTTTTTGGTGCCGTAAGTTTTTAGCTTAATTTGAAGATTGTTCGCCTTCATTTTTCTTCTTCTTCAATTTTTTTTTTATTTTGGCACCCGTTACTGCCGAAAATTACAGAAGTTCACGTAGAAGTCTTTTCAACAAAAATGGATTTGCGGGTTTTATTTTAAGTTTTTAAGATACTTATGGTGCGTAAATTCTTCTTTTTTCCGTTCCTTAGCACTTTTCAACGAAACTAAAAAAAAAAAAAATCAAATCAAGTTCTCAAATTCATCAATCAAAAAATTCTCAATCAAAAAATTGACTGTGATAGTGCTATAATAGTACTTTTGTTCTACAGGTGGTGACCCTGTGTGAGATATGAAGGCTGGGTACTGGTGAGAAAATTTAGGAAATTCTTAAACGATCGAAATAAAAATCCAAATACTTAAGTTTTTAACTACGCTTTTATCTCCAAATTAAATAAAAAAAACTAGTTTTTTTAACTGAAAGTAAGGAGCGACATTAAAACTTAAAACGAACAGAAATTACTCCGTATATGAAATGGGTTGTCCCCTCCGCAGTCCCTCGCTCTTTACGCTAAAGTTTGACTCTTTGCCACAATTCTACTTTTTAAAACAATCAAAAACTTTAGCGTAAAGAGCGTGGGACTGCGGAGGGGACAACCCATTTCATATACGGAGTAATTTCTGTTCGTTTTAAGTTTTAATGTCGCTCCTTACTTTCAGTTAAAAAAACTAGTTTTTTTTATTTAATTTCTGAACGTTTTTGAATTAATGCATGTTTGATTTTGGCTCTCCGCACATAAATTATTGAAATGAAATTAGTATATTATTTTTTTTTTGGCTAAATGGCTTTCTCTTAGTTTTGATCAGACGATTTTGAGAAATAAGGGGTGGGGAAGGAGGCCTAGCTGCCCTCCAATTTTTCGGTTACTTAAAAAGGCTAGTAGAACTTTTAATATTCAACGAACGTTTTTATTAGTAAAAAATATACGTAACTTAAGAATTAACTTACGTAACAAACTTTTATATTCTTATATTTTTATTATGTGTACGAGGGGGTTTGTACCCTCGTTAATACCTCGCTCTTTACACTAAATCGTAAGTTTTGTCCCAATTCTTTAAGAATGACCCCTGAATCAAAAAGGCCGTAGAATAAATAGTTGAAATCACTAAAAATATTTTAGCATAAAGAGCGAGGTATTTATCTCCTCCTAAATACCTCGCTCTTTATGCTAAAGTATTTTTAGAACCCCTCATATGCGTAATAATCTCTGTTCGTTTTAAATTTCAATGCTATTCCTTACTTTCATTTGAAAAAACGTTTTCATGTTTATTTTTTCATTGTTTTTTTATAGTAATGCTAGAAAATCCTGCGCCCTTTTCATTGAATTTTTCTTCCCCCATGACATATTCCTCAAAGGAAAGATCCTCCCACAAAGCCCTCTCCCATCAACCCCACCCCCCAAACCAAAAAATCCCCATGAAAACGTCTGTACACTTCCCAATAACCATTACTATATGTAAACATTGGTCAAAGTTTGTAACTTGCAGCCCCTCCCTCAGGGATTGTGGGGGAGTAAGTCATTCCCAAAGACATAGTTATTATGGTTTTCGACTATGCTGAACAAAATGGCTATTTTAAAATTTTATTCTGTTGACTTTTGGAAAAAATGAGCATGGGAGGGGGCCTATTTGCCCTCCAATTTTTTTGGTCACGTAAAAAGGACACTAGAACTTTTCATTTCCGTTAGAATGAGCCCTCTCGCGACATTCTAGGACCACTTGGTCGATAAGATGACCCCTGGGAAAAAAAAAAAAAAAAAAACAAATAAACACGCACCCGTGATTTGTCTTCTGGCAAGAAATACAAAATTCCACATTTTTTAGATAGGAGCTTGAAATTTTTGCTATAGAGTTCTCTGATATACCGAATGCGATAGTGTGATTTTCGTTAAGATTCTATGACTTTTAGGGGATGTTTCCCCCTTTTTTCCAAAATAGGACAAATTTTCTCAGGCTCGTAACGTTTGATGACAAAGACTAAATTAATTGAAACTTATATATTTAGAATCAGCGTAAAAATTCGATTCTTTTGATGTATCTTTTAGCATCAAAATTCCGTTTTTTAGAATTTCGTTTACTATTGAGCCGGGTCGCCCCTTACTACAGTTCCTTACCACGAACTGTTTGAAAAGAAAATAATTCGGTATTTCGGGGCTTCTGACATTATTACTCCTTTGCGGAAATTAGGCTCAAAATTGAAAAAGGATTATATTTTTTCTCTGGGCCCCTTCCACCTCTTAGTTCGTTTATTTTCCCGTTAGTTTTCACCTGTTTTCGCTTTATAGTTGTGTTATCTCTTAGCAGTTCTTTCGTTAGTTGAGTTATGGTTGTGTATATATGTTTTATCGCTCGTATAGTTATGTTATTTTCAAATTATACTCCATAATAGAGAGGCTCCGAACACCCAGCATTGTATGTTAAGCTCTTAATTTGACGTTTTTTTCTAACGTGACCACATTCGTCCTGCGCCCTTTTCATTGAATTTTTCCCCCATGGCATATTTCTCCAAGGAAAGATCCTCCCACATAGCCCCCTCCCTCAACCCTACCCCCAAAACCAAAAAAAATCCCCCTGAAAACGTCTGTACACTTCCCAATAACCATTATTATATGTAAACACTGGTTGAAGTTTGTAACTTGCAACCCCTCCCCCAGGGACTGTGGGGGAGTAAGTCATCCCCAAAAACATAGTTATTATGATTTTCGACTATGTTAAACAAAATGGCTATCTCAAAATTTTGATCCGTTGACTTTGGGAAAAAAATGAGCGTGGGAGGGGGCCTAGATGCCCTCCAATTTTTTTGGTCACTTAAAAAGGGCACTAGAACTTTTCATTTCCGTTAGAATGAGCCCTCTTGCGACATTCTAGGACGACTTGGTCGATACGATGACCCCTGGGAAAAAAAAAAAAAAAAAAAAAAAAAAAAAAAACAAACAAATAAACACGCACCCGTGATTTGTCTTCTGGCAAAAAATGCAAAATTCCACATTTTTGTAGATAGGAGCTTGAAACTTCTACAGTAGGGTTCTCTGATACGCTGAATCTGATGGTGTCGTCTTCGTTAAGATCCTACGACTTTTAGGGGGTGTTTCCCCCTATTTTCCTAAATAAGGCAAATTTTCTCAGGCTCGTAACTTTTGATGGCTAAGACTAAACTTGATGAAACTTATATATTTAAAATCAGCATTAAAATGCGATTCTTTTGATGTAGCTATTGATATCAAAATTCAATTTTTTAGAGTTTTGGTTCCTATTGAGCCGGATCGCTCCTTACTACAGTTCGTTACCACGAACTGTTTGATACACAAAACCGAAAAGAAATAAATTTTCGGACATCGAAAAAAAAATTACTAAGAATAGAAATGAAAGCATAGGTATATCATTACATAGGAAGTCGTTCTTTTGTCACATCGCAGGTAGTCATGAAATTGAAAAAGTTTCAGCTTTCATTTTTGTTTTTGTTTTTTTAATTTCAATTGTAAAACAAGCAGGAAATAAATGATTTTATTTTAGTGCGTTTGGAGATAAAGGCGTGTTTTAATTATAAGGAATCGCATTGTTTTTACTCTGTGTTTTTTAATAAATGATTTTATTTTCGTGCTTTTACAGATAAAGGTGTGTTTTATGTATTTTATATATTAGGAAATGTATTTTTTCTATCTTTTCATTTAGGATGGGACTGTTCATGTTACATACGTCACAGGACCTGGCCCGTTATTTTCCTTGGACGGAATAAACGTGAAAGATGAAAACCATGGCTTTCAACGTACAAGATTGCTTCAAGTTAATGGTGATGAACAAGAAGATTCACAGTATTTTGATGTTCTATCAAATAACGCAGTCATACCTCCTAAAGAGACAACCTACTGGTGCCGGGTGCAAAAAATTCCAGAAGTGTTCAAGGATAAACACCATGTAATCCAGGTAAATTTAATTTAATATTTATTAAGAAATACAAATCGAAAAACTTCGATGTTTGTTATAAAAGTAAATTAAGTTCATTTATAAAATGAAATTCTAAATGTGTTTCTGGCGAGTTTTCCAGAACTTATATTTTGCAGCCTTTTTTAATTACACTTGATTTTCATATGTTTCACTTAATTTATGTTGACTTGTGTTCTTACACTTTAGTTTCAGGACATTTCTTTTTTACATAATTACAACGGACTTTTCCAATTGAAAGAAATGGCTATAATAGCTGAAAAAAATTATCGTCAAAAGCTGGCTAAAGTTTAGGAAAGTTATATCTATTTGAAAGCCTCGATGGAATTTTTTTCTCAATTATTTGTTCCTGAAAATGTTTTTGTAAATCAACTTGGGCCTCACTCCCCAAGATTCTTCTGCTTATCCTATTTTTCCTGGAACTCTGAGAATTTGGAAAGGTTTTTCCGGTTAGGGGTGTTATTTTCAAGCTTACTAGCTAAACCGGCTCAGTTTTCCGTCCGATGTTTGCGAAAAACCAAGGACTGGCTAAACTTAGGAATTGGACCCTAACTGCTTTTGAGAAGTGTTTCTAGTGAAGTGATTTTAGTACCAAATTCAAATTGTTACACTCGTGGCTTTGAAACAGCCTACAAATTTCTCCAATTCCTTTATTTTGAAAATCAATAGCTCAGTAAAATGACTAGTATTTTTGAAAACCTTGCTGAATCATAAATGAGATCTGATCACGAAACGTAAATGCAAATTTATATACAGTGGAACTGATGGACAACGCTAGTTGACAAAGATGAATTGTTAAGGGTAATAAAAGAGTTGCCCATTTTACCAATATCTTGCTTTTTCGTTCAAATTTTGCGAGAATTTTAACTAGATAGCGTTACTAGCCTGCTTCGCTTTTTACGCTATTTTGCCCATGAGCCTAGGCGTCGCGAATAACTTCCTAAAAAACAAGTTTTAACAGCAAAATTGAGGCTTCGAGCAAAATAGAACATTGTGTTTATTCTCCTCAAGTTCTAAATTATCAATACACGTTTTTTTCTCCGTATTTTATTTGTCCCATTCTTATTACACCACAGGTATGCTTGACCGTGTAACAACTATGAAACAAATGTTTCTCAAGAATGAAATTCTGTGGAAAGTTAATTCCGGGAACAATTCCTAACAGCCTTTTAACCAAAGAAATTTTTTTCTTTTTTAATGACGTGGGATGAAACAGATGGTATCATGAAGAACTATCATAATACGGAGATTTGTGTCAAGTTCAACTGATTTCCCTTAATTTCTGATCAACCGATTTTTTCGTTCTACTTTATATCAACTCGGATATATAAATTTGGGCCAAAATTACTGCTAAAAATTATTAAATGGGACAAGAAACAAATTAGGATACTTTTTTCCATAATTCCAAATGAATAGATATCATCCATGAAATTATACCAAAGACACAGAACTAAGCCGAAACATGGATTTATTAGCGTGTTCCATAAATGTACTTGCTGAGGGAGGACTAAGAGGACTTTCATTGGAAGACTGATATTTCCTCAAAGATATAACGTTTGTATATCTTGACCGAATTTGAAACTTTCACTATTAAATTAATATCCGTATGCGCTAGGACTCTTATTTCAATTAAAACAAAACAAAATGTTTTTTTTAACTGAAAGAAAAGAGCAACAGTAAAACTTAAAACGAAAGGAAATTATTTTGCATTTGAGGGGGATGCCCCCTCCACAGCTCCTTGCTCACTATGCTAAAGTCTTTAGCGCTTTAAAAAAACCTGTTATCCAAGTTCAGTGGCTCTTGAGTTTTAACAGCTATTCTCAAAGAATTGGGAACAAGAGTAAAACTTCAGCGTAAAGAATGAGGGTTCCAGGAGACAGCATCCATCATGTACGGAATAATTCCTATTTGTTCTAAGTTTTAATGTTGCTCCTTACTTTCAATTGGAAAAACTTTCTTTTTACTTTATTACTTATCGGTTTCCAAATCATGCCCAGGCCAAACCAAGATGTGACGTCAGAAACCGGCCACATAAACCCCCAATTTCTCGCTATTAGAACATATATATCAATAGTTTGAATTGATAGCGTCCAGCTTTTCCAATTTGCCTGGTTAGGATTTAAAATGTTGGATTGTACTAGTGATAGGGTTCCAGGCCCTAGTAGAGCCCTATCCCATCGAATCCCGGTCCACAGAACATCACAGTACGTAACTATCTTTTGATTTTATTCAGAAAAGTACCTACAGAAAAGTAGAGTATGCTAATGGAAAACTCTCGAAATCTTAGCCTACCGAGTGATGCACAGGAGTTCATTCAAAATATAACTAATAATGAATAAAAAAGGACTTCTTTCCATTTCTTCTTTTGATATTGGCTTTAAAATTATTGTCTTCCATATGACTTTCATTAAAAAGATCTTTCTATTGGCATGTTTAGACCCAATAGCAGTCTTCAACGCACTACCAAAATAATCTTTAAGAGTAACCATCCCTTTTTAACATTCGAATATACCTAAGGCATCCAGAATGTCAAATTGGATTAAAAAACTTCTAACCCGCAACTCGGCTTTATGTGTATACATGTTTTTCAGTTCAACGCGCAATGCATGCATTTTTCGGAATCAAATTGGATAAAAAAAATCGAATGTAAATTTGATCTATGAAAAATTTCGATTTTTTATATTACTTAAAGGAAAAATATGTAAGACATACATAATTCTTAATTACTTGTATTTGAAAATCGCTTTTTCATTTTGAAAGATGTTTCAAAACTTATAGTGTTACTACATTAACATGCATTTTTCTTAAATCTCACTGAACCACTTTCCAAAAATCTTGTTTTTCAACTTCTTGTTATCTGACATTTAACTAGGACAAGTCTCAGCTGTAGAGTCTGTAGCATAGGCAACCTATAGTGCCCAATTAAGGGTGTATCCCTTGTAGCTGGAAAATTAACACTACTATTAAAAGGCATTGTATACATATGTTAAACATTGTATATAAATAGGAAAAAAGTAAAGTTACGATTTAAAATCGCTGAAAGCTCTTGGTAGCACTTGCCGATCCCTTCCACCCAAAAGAAATTTCCTGGTGAGGCTTATGATGCCCCGCCTCACCTTTTCCACCTCTGAATCAGCAGGAATTTGTGTTTAATGTGTTTTGCTACATAGAAAAATATCGCCACAAAGGGGGGGGGCACTATTACCCACCTCCCCAGCACCAGTACCAAAAGCGTAGGCAAAAATATTCCCAGGAAACGAGGGTTTAAATATTAATTACCACCTCCCCCCTTCACAAAAACTAATTCTATGTTTAACTGAAAGCTCGATGAGAATACGGATATCTGGGAATTAAAATACACTATTTAAGGCATTTGACCCCTCCATCAACTACAAAATGTCCCACCACCCGTCTTTTACATTAGCTGATGCGCCTTAAGCTTCATTTTATGTATTTTTATGAAATATGAAGATAATTCGTCTAGTTACATGAAGCATTAAAAAAATGTCAGAAACATTTTTCTGCAATAAAAAGAAAGGTTTACACCGCACAACCCTTATTCGGGCTTAGTATAAATTAAGAGAGCGATAAATTCCTACCCGTCACATACCCCTTCCTATGTTTTTTAAAGGCTCAGGGAGAGAATACGATCCTTTAGGTGTCTACCCACACCCTCGACAATTTAGTGATCCATCCTTCTCCTGCATGATAGCTGTATAATAGTATTGAAATAGTGTCATATAAATTCAACTGAATCAACTTAGTTAAATCAAGCAATTAGATAAATGTCCATATTAACCATTTTCTTGTATGGACTACATGATGTTTCAGGAACAAATTTGCCACAACGAGGCACTACTTGCTCTACAGTTAGGAAGCTCAACATACAGTGTTTTGATACTCTTAAAGTCGATTTCCTATCTCAGAATTTTTTATCGACAGTAAATTGTTCCTCTGTGGGGCAAAGTCGTAGTTTAGTGCCACAAAATGGCAGAAAACGCCAAATTAGACTGAACCTTCTAATTTTAGTTTGAATGAGTTCTATCTCAATCTTCAAGGACCATTTGTTCGGAAAGATTACCCCTGAAAAAAGCAACGAACAAACAATTAAATAAACATGCATTGATGATCTTTCTTCTGAGGAAAAATGGAAAAATTTTTTTCCTTTTTATGGTTAGTTTCAAACTTTATGAATCTTATATATTTGGAACCAGTATAAAAATTCATTTTTTTACGTATTAATTGTAATTAAAATTCCTTCTCTTAGAGGAGTCAGTTACTATTAGCTCGTGCCATTCCTTACTTTGAGTTTTTGGAACGAACCATTTGATGTACCCAAATGTTATTGTGCATTCGTTCTTAATAGATTTGACAAATTCTATCACATAACAGATGGATATCGACACGACATCCACTCTACCTGACGAAACGCTGTACATCCACGATGCAATCAAAATCTTACCGATGAATTCCACCCTCCCCTCTCATTTCTCTTAATATTTTCCCATCATTTCAACCAACTGGTTATGTTTTTAATCCCCGACCACCCATGAAATGCATTTCTGTTTTTGAGCTTGTGTGCAATGTGTGTATGAGCTGTCCTGCGTTTGAGCCAGTGTGTTTTTTCTGCATTTGGAAAGACTGTTTGCTCTCAATTCTTATTGAGTTAAAGCTGATTAAATGCAAAAAAAATAGTCATCTCCAGAGATTGTTCCTAAAGACCACCTCTTAAACAAACTGAAGAACAGAGGATTTTAAGCTATAAACCAGGCAACACAATTCTAAATGGACTAGTGAAGTATTTCTGTCCTCTATTAACCAAGTTCTAAACGGGACAAACTCACAATTTCTTGAATCAACACATTTTCAAAAGGAGAGTATCATGCAGAATGGTTTTGACACTTGACTTCTTTTCCGATAATTTGTAGTTCTTTTACCATTACAATTTCGAAAAAAAGAATTTCAAATCTATTTAGCGTTACTAAGAAATTTTTAGTTCTTGCAAGCTTGAAATGTTTGTTATTTATCCCCTTATCGCGAAATATGGATGTCATATTCTATATAACAGCAGAATTTTTTCTTAGTAAATACCACTGAAAAAGTGAAACAAGGAAAGCTAAAAATGGGACTGTAAAAATAGGATACAAGGGGAAAGTGTAGAAGTCAGAGTTACCCCAAGAAACTTCTCGGGACAGCTGAGGACTCTTCCCAAAAAATATGAATTAAGCAAGGTGATTTTAATGTTTTATGATGTGGTTAGTTGAAACCGATGAGCCCTTGGTGCCTCTGTAAAAAAAAAAAAAAAAAAAAAAAAAAAAAAAAAAAAAAAAAAAAATCGGCGCTTACACCGCTCATAGTAACCCTGAGACACTTCTTGAGACCTCTGAACCTTCTGTTCTAAAAAAAGCCTTTGAAATAACGTAGTTATAGCATCATCTTTCAGTCTCATCAAGTTGATGCTGATGAGTCCTTGGTAGAAAAAAACAAAACATCAATTTGGCCCTTAAATAGCCAATTTCCCACTTTCGAACATTCGACTCTATATACAACTGGAACTAGAATTTTAGACCCCATCATGAATACTAACGCTAAGAGATAACACTATTCAAATTCATTTTTCAGTAGACAGTACAATTGTTTGTTGTATCCTAGCCATTCGGAATAGAGTACAATTCTTATCAACCCTATTTGCATGTTTATATATTCTGAAACATGAAGACAATTTTAAGTAAAGCAATAATTTTGAATATTTCTGACACAATGGATAAAATTAAACGCCTTATTCCCTTGTTTTAGATATGAAATTATGACTCCTTTTCTCCAACATCTTTCTTTGCGAATAATCAGGTCTAGAAATTGCTTTACGTTTTAAATTACATTGCTAGAGATTCTGAAATTTTCTAATGTCTGGAAAGCAGAACTTGTTGTGTTTATTTTTGGCAATGCATATGTGCAATGACTGATTTATTTTATAAATATATTATTTCATAGAAAAAGAATGCATTTTATAATTCATATACTTTATAATTTTATTTATTTAATTAATTACTGTTTACTGTGTAATTATCAATTACTTTTATTCAATTAATATAATATAATTAATTCACTTATATAATCCATTACTTATATAATTAAATTTTATAATTTACAATTTATTTTATACTGAGGAAAAAAATTGAGGGAAAAAATTGACATAGTTACTATTAAATTATAGTATTAGCTATTGCTAAATAATGGTAAATTGATTAAAAACCAGTAAATAATAGCATGTACTTCCGTTTTGGGGTGTTTCTGAAGAGAACATAAACTAAGTCTTTTGTAGTATCTGGAAATAGTGTTACAGCCCATTCAAAGGCGTTCTCTTATGATCATTTATCCTCTTCTTATAATTTTTGCTCAGGAAGCCAAATTTACGGCATTCTTTTAGTTTATTTTTCTTGGATATAAACTGACATAGTTTGAAGGATATTAGATTACCTCAGGATTAATATTTTTTAAGGTCGACTTCTATTTCCAAGACTACCCAGCATTTTAATTCGTGTACGATCACTACTACTATTACTATTGTCTATTCATCTCAGCCATCGCATTAGCCAACTGATCTTAACACAGCCAACCATGCTGCAGATTCATAATATGGTCAGAGTTTCTCTACTCCTTCCTGTAAGGTCCTTACTTCCTTTAAATCCCTTCGTATGGTCTCTTCCTATACCATTTAAGGATATCCTAAATTTTGTTTGCTCCCTTTCAGATATCCTGTCCTTGTGGTTAACGCTCCGAACTTCAAATCCAGAGGTCTGAGGTTCGAGTCCTGGTGTTGCTGCTTATTCGGCTTAGAACTGGAGTCAACGATGTGACTGTAGGCTCTCCCAGAGCCGACCCATCCCTAAATGGATACCCGAGTGGGGGGGACATGGGAAGCATCGGATGTGTTGACTCCATCTACGCATTGTAATCCCGGTCAAACGCAACGAATCAGGAGATTAGTACCTGCGCAACACAGACCGTTGGTCAGCATGCAGAAAACTTTTTAGATAACCGAGGAGAACATTTTTTGGTAGATTAATATGCAAGACATGACCTAATCATCTTAACCTTTCTCATTTTCTACACAGTTCATTGTTTAATATGTAGTCATTTAAACGAGCACCTGAACACATCTTTATACAATTTCTTTTGAAAATATCTTGTATATCTTCCTCAATCTTTTGCAGTGGCAATATCTCACAGCCCTACTTGACCATTATCATTGCCTTGGCTTCACGTTTCTCAAACTTAGTTCAAAATATCTTCCTATTCTTACTAACTGCTTTCAATTGTGGAAATTGCATCTTGGCTCTTGCACTTTTACAGCTTCTCAGAATCTCCATCCTACTAGTATTGCTACCTAAGTATGTGAAGTCCGTCCATGGCCGAGTGGTTAACGCGCCGAACTCACAAGCGAAGGGTCGCTGGTTCGAATCTCGGTGGTGCCGACCGTTTGGTTTAGGACGAGGGTTAGTGGCGTTTCCCCGTAAGACAAGCCAAAAGTCCACCCAGCTTCAAATGGGTACCTAGAGAAATCTAGGGAAAAGCACGGGAAAGCGTCGGATGGCTTGCCCCCAACCACGCATTCCACCCCGGCCGAGGGCTGAGAATCAGGAGATCGGCACCTGCGCTACGCGAACCCTAATCGGTTTGCATGCGAAAGTTTGCTTTGCTTGCTAAGTGAAGCCATATACTCGGTCGATCTTCTTGCTACTTCATGCCACATCTTCATCTTCATTTATTTTGTAAGTAATTTATTCTTCTTAGAGCCAATTATCAAAATCTATTCTTGCACTCTGGACTCTCAAAATATTCAATTTTCATTCATTTTCCCAGAATCATTAACTAGGACTTTCATTTTATCTGTATAATATAGTTCTTTGGCAATTTTACCTTCAATGTCATCTTTTGCTACAATCTTAGCTGCGTTCGCTCGGACAAAGTCAATCCTAAAAGTATAAATTAAAGAAAATGAAATACGACCCTGATCCTGACTCCCCAAAGAAGCAATTACAAATCTTGTTTAATTTAACCGCAATATTATTGCCATGCTTCATAGCATTAATTAAACAGATTTTTTAAACAGATTTAAACAGATTTAAACATAATTAAACAGATTTAATCATAATTAAACAGATTAATTAAACAGAAAGATGAAGAAGAAGGAAAAAAAGATAATAGCGCGACCCGACCCTCACTGAATTTTGGAATGACTTTTATTGACTCAATTTATAAACATAGGCATTCGCTCTTATAAAAAGTTACTTTAATGTTAGTTGACCAAGAAGTTGACTGGAATTACAAGGGGAATAAGCGTCCAAAGGCTAAAAGGGCCTCCTGGCTGCCTAGAGTGTTAGGCAAGTGAGCCCAATAATAAGCTAAGACAATTTCTCCATCAAGCCTCTCTGTCAGCTCAATAAAATTTGTCTTCATATGGTTGCAACCATAGCTACTACCTTGTCAAGAACGATAATTATTGCTCTATAAATCGAATGATTCAGTGTCAACACAAATAGTTAAAAACTAATGAGTCTACCAAACTATGAATTATCATAATCAACAACACTAATATAAAATAATTCAGAAATCTATCAGTTATTAATTGAAGCGTTAAAAGTTGGTAAACTCTAAAATTGGTTCCCTTAAAACAAACGTCGATGACCAACTCTCAGAACTTTACCTGCAACATTTCATAGTTGAATAAGCATCATCGTGCTAAAGAATTTGCTTCTAGCCGAAATCAAACCAATACATCATCTGCTCAAACATTAAGAATACAATATAAATAAACAAAAAGCAATCAACATTAACAATATTAAGAATTATCTTCAAAAGTAATTCGAGGCAAGTAATTACCCTCGAAAGATCTGTATCGTATTTTTTTTAAAGTACTTGGCACTCTATATTTAAAGGCTTTAAACAAAAGACTGCAACAAGAAATACGCTAGCAATTTTGTTTTAAAATTTATTATCAGAGGATATGTGTGTTGGAAACGGGCCAAAAGTGTAAAAGCTTTAGGATTACATAGAAAATTTGTATATCAAAGGCAGAAATCTTGATATCTTATCGGTTGAAACCCAAAGCCATCCCCTTGCTCAACCTTGAACTTGTCTGCTCTCTCCCTTGGATGTACATTGGAAGAAAAGAAGACCAGCCTTTTGTAGAGTTCATCTAAGCCTTTGAAAAGAAAAAAAATCTATGGCTTTCTATTTGGGACCTACAGTTGACAATTTTACAAACACAGAACCAGGACTGCACTAGACGTGACTGTCCTACAGGGCCTATCTCTGAGATATTCTAAAACACGTTAGTGATAGACATGATAAACCAACTAAAAAGAGGTGCTTATTATTCAATGTAAGCTTAAATGCAATTTTGTTACCTCGGATAGTGTACCCAAACAGCGCTAAATGTGCTCCATTCATTATTGGATTTCTTTTTTGGTCTTTGCCAAGTCGCGTTTCTTTTACTTCATAAAGGAAAATTAAGGATTAGCCACTTGCAAAGACAAAATCTGGAAGCTGCATATGACTGAACTCTTGCATTTTTTATTGGATTAATCGATATATTGACTAAACAATGTCTATCATCGAAAACTTCTTTGAAATACCGCCTCTAAGCTTCATAAAGTATTTTGGTAGATCTTTCCTTTGTTATATATTGCAGCTTGTATTCTATTGAAGTCTTATTGATTCGTAAAAGTAACGAGTATTCGTCCTTTTGTTTGCTCTTTTAACTATTACTCAAATCTATCAAATCAACTAACAAAAATTTGTTTAATAAACTATTTGAAAGGATAAAAAAACTAAAATTTCGATATGACAGTTCAAAACAGGGATGAAACCTTTTAATTGACAGTGAACAGATATAAAATTTTTAACTGGATATTTCGAACACATATACAGTGTTCATCATCAGCAGTAAAACTGAAATATGTAAACTAGTAAACTAATATACTAGTAAAAATGAATATGTGTTCGAAATATCCAGTTAAAAAATTTATATCTGTTCACTGTCGATTAAAAGGTTTCAGCCCTGTTTTGAACTGTTATACTTCGTCATGGAAAGGCAGTGTGGTCTTCAAAGTTATCTATACATAATTTTTATATGTTTTTTTATTTTTTTATTTTGTTGATTAATACGTCTATGGCTTGCAAAACTCTTTTTATGCTAACATTAAACATAAACATTTGAAAATAACATTCCACGTTTAAATATATTTCATATTTTTTATTTCGCAGTTTTTGACCGCTAACAAGATTAATTTTCAAAAATTATTTTTTTCTTAAGGAAACAAAGAGCAAAGTTGAAACTTAAAACAAACAAAACTTACTACTCTGCAGATTGCGTAAGACACATCTTCAAAACTAGCTCAAATAAACTGACCCGTCATATTTCCCAATATCTATAAAACGTTAAAACAGCCGTTTTACTGAAAACACAAAACCGACCCTGAAGAACAAGACACTCTCTTAGCAGCAAAAAAACTCTGTAAGTCATATTTCATATTTTAACTTCGCAGTTTTTTTCGACCGCTAACAAGATTAATTTTCAAGAATTATTTTTTTCTTAAGGAAACAAAGAGCGAAGTTGAAACTCAAAACGACCAAATCAAATTACTTTGCAGATTGCGTCAGACAAGTCTTCAAAACTAGCTCAAATAAACTGACCCATCATATTTTCCAATATCTATAAAACATCAAAACAGCCGCTTTACTGAAAACACAAAACCGACCCTCAAGAACAAGGCACTCTCATAGCAGCCAAAAAAAACTCTGTAAGTCACTTACGTAAAATAGAAGACTACTTTATAAGGCTTTTAAGAATCTTTTGCCGGCCATGATACCAATAACTTTTAGTATACAATTACAATTGTCTAAAAACGCTCAATCAAGAAGTTTTCAGTCAAGCTATAATTATTTAGAATTCTAAAGGCATTAGAGAATACTACGAGTCAGTTTATTTGAGCTAATCTTATCTATATGATATCTAATAAAAACAAGTTTTATTAACTGGAAATAATGAGCAACATTAAAACTTAAAACAAACATAAATGCTCTTCACGCAAATAGTTTTTCATTACTTCAAAAAAAAAGTCTTCTTATTCTAACTAAATGGTCCTTGTTTTTCAGGAGTCATTCCTAGAGAATTGGGATATATATTCAAACTGTAGCGTAAATAGCAAGGTATTGAGGAGGGGGCAACCCCTCTCATGTACGGAATAACATCTGTTTGTTTTAAGTTTTAATGCTGCTCCCTACTTCCGGTTGAAAAAACTGGTTTTTTACATTCAATTTCTGATTGTTTTTCAAATAATGCCAGGAAATTAGGCTGCTCGTCGAATGGAAAATTTCCCCCCACCTCCCCCCATGAAATGTTCTTCTATGAATGTTTTTCCCACGTAAAATACCACCCCCGCAAATTTCATATCAGGCAATTCCTTCTTCGCTGAAAATTCCCCACGGAAAATGTCTTACAAATATTCTGCCGGCAAAATTCTCTTTAGCATACTTTCATTTGAAAAAGACTTAATTTTTTATTGATTTTCAAATCTTGCCGAAACCTCCCCCCCTGGTGGAAAGTCGTTCCCTCGAAAAGTCCGGCGATAAAATCCCACCCCCACGAAACAATCCTAAGACAATTCCAATTTGCCCGGGTGATTCCCTGGAATGTATCCAAATGTAAAATTGATTCCCTCAGTGAAAAATTTACCCTGAAAAGTTCACCCCTAAAACTTCCTTCCCACGGAAAATCATTCTCGTGGAAAATCCCCCCAGCTGAAATTTCCTACTCCGAAGAATTCTTATATAGCTTACTTCTCAATTACAAATACATCACGTGAACAATTGGCAAACTTCATAGCTTAAAGGCCTTTCCCCAGTAGTTATGGGTTTCATGTTAAGCTCAAAGGCATATTTATTAAGCCTTTCAACTATGTTCGACAAAATGGCTATCTCTAAATTTTGATGGGGTGATTTTGGCGAAAAGGGCATCGGAGGGGGCTAGTTACCCTCGATATCTTCGGCTACTTTAATGAGGCACTAGAACTTTCAATTTCTGTTCGAATGAACCATCTCCGAAACCCTTGGTTCGATATGATCACCCCTAAAAAAAACTACACATCCGTGATCTTTCTTCTGGCAAAAAATACAAAATCACACATTTTTGCAGAAGGGAGGTTGAAACCTCTATAGAAGGGTTTTCGGATAAGCTGAATCTATTGGTGCAACGCTCAATAACATTTCTCATCTTTTTGGGGGTGTTGTCTCCCTTTTTCGAGAATCAAGCAATTTTTTTCAGACTTGTAGTATATGCTGGGTAAAACTAAACTTAATGAATCTTGTGTGTTCGAAATCAATATAAGAAGCCCATTCTGTTGGTGCATCTATTGTTATCAAAATTCCGCGTTTTAGAATTTCGGTTACTACTGAGACAAATTGCTCCATACTTACAGTTTGTTACAATTAACTATTTAATATCTTGCATTATCAGCGAATAATGCAGTTCAAAACCTCTTGAAGCTAGTTCAAAACCTCTGAATTCGTCCGTCAAAATGTCAAAGTTGTTTGTTTTTTTAATGCTGTACCATTCGAAATTGCAATTTCATATTGTATCAATAATGAAAATTATTATGGCCTCAGGAAAAGCAGTGATCATAAACCAGCGCAGGACAGGGACCAATACATTTTCTTAAATCTACGTGAAATGCTTTAGTCGGCTTAGAACTGGTCAGTAAGATGTCCCTAAAACCTAGAGTATGAAAGAAGGCTTTGTGCAATCCCGACCAAACCGTGGTCCAACTCACACTTGGCAATGCTCTTCTATCAGTGAGAGTCAACTCTCTTGATGACTCATTATATATTTATGCCTGCAAATGTTATACTAACATGGGGGAAGGTAGCCCTTAATAGATAGCTTAGCCAAGAAAAGGTTTTTCAGCTAAAAAAATACCAGAATAAACAAAACCCATATTTAGACATGCGCATGTTCATTTATTTGATTAACTATTTTCATGAAAATAAAAATTACTAAATATCATTTTTTTTTTTTCATTAGTTAGTTTTATTTTCACAGTGTATTCTTTTAATTTTTACTTACTAAGAAGTTAAAAATACCAGAATAAACAAGAAGTTGGAGTGGTGAATTATACAAGAGGGGGGATTATAAACTTTTGGTTAAGGCTTGTTGACCATGAGAATTACAATGGTACCCTCGTGATGCTTTCTAGCCTTTCCATTCACGAAATGTACCAAAATGTGACATATGGAACTTTACGATGGAGCTATTAAGATGAACTTATAAGAAACACAGGCTTTTCATTGAGCCATTAAGTATCTCGCTGTAATCATGAGGTAGCTTGATAACCTTATCAGGAAAAACAGACATAAATAGCTATGCAGTGCTAATAATATTGACATATTTTTTTATTTAGGGTTCATTACTAGCGACTACCTATTGCTCCATCCAACTCAAGGAAAAATCAAATGTTCAGTCGTCCGTTTTCAAAAGCTGCGTAGTCATACTCAAGGCTCCCAATCTTCAGGGATCCTTGTCTCTATGGATCAAGGAAGTTTCATCGTATTTCAAGACCTGTAGGGAGGGTTCAAAATCCTCATTTTAGGTTTTTAGACCATGATAAATCAATTGGTAATTTCAGGGCTGGTGTTCCTGCCAATTTGACAATTTGGTGGTCAAAATTGATGTTTTGCGGACAAAACAGCAGAAAACGCCGAATTGATGTGGTATGATCTACTTTTGTGAAAATATGCTGATGATTTATCAACAACCTAGGTAATTACGGCAGCATTATGTCACTATCAGTTAATGATTAACGAATAAAGTCACTGCGGTATTCAGGTCACATTGCAGAGTTTAATCCGACTACTGCACAGCTTTTTTACAAGATGTAGTGCTAAAACCTTCTATATGGTGTTTTAGACTACGAAAAATTAATTGGTTATCTGAGAAATTTGGTTCTGCTGGCACTTTGACCCTGTTGGTGCAAAACTCGATATTTTTGACGCAACATGGCGAAATACACCGCTTAAGTCGGGTGTGATCTTTTTTTGTTCAAGTGCCTCTAAGTTGGAAACTTAGTAAACTATGATGTGGCTATGTTTTTTTTTCGATCTCTTCGTATAGAATGATTGATTGCAGAAACTCAGAAGAGACCTCATTCAGTTGGAAATTGAATAAAAAAGGAAAAGGTGTAAGTACGAAGGAGTGAAGAAATGCAGTAATGAAAACTGGCAAAAACACAGGATCGGACACATGGGTAAACACAGGATCGGACAGATGGGTAAACACAGGAGCACAATTTTTCAAAACCAACATTTTCGGCAGCGGAGCCAATATTAACAGTGGTTTGTTCTTTATTAGTACCAGTTAAGGAATGTCTGACGGCCCTATCCTTAGTGTGAGATGTGAATACATAGGAAGGAGCAACCTATTTCAATATTGGTGGAATAATATTATAAGGATATAGAACATTTGAAAGAATAGGAATATAAGTCTGCAAACTAAGATTATAATATTGGAAGGTACAGTGATGACAATGGTCAAATAAGGCTTTGAAGCATGGGCGCTCCAAAAAGCGGATGAATATATACTAGATGTTTTCCAGAGAAATTTCCTATAGATTGTTCTGGGTACCCGGCTAACTGACCGTATTTCAAACAGTAGGCTATACGAAAATGGGGTTCAATCCGGCATTTTAGTGCTATAATGAAAGAAAGATTGAGATGGCTAGAGTACGTTCTGCGGATAAAGGATGACAGATTGCCAAACATTGTCCTTTTCGGCCAACCACCTAGGGCTAAATGGAAAGCAGGTCGTCCCTGTCTGGGATGGGAAGATGTCATAAAGAAAGATTAAAAGGGAATGAGAACTTCATGGGAGGGTGTAAAGAAGGACGCTTTGAATAGATTGGGATGGAGGCGGAGCGTGCATAACTGTGCTGGCCTAAGGCGGCTTGGTGATGCGGTCAGTTGTTAGCAGTAGTAGTAGTAGTGGTGTCATTCTATCATGTAAAAACATGTTAACTTTAAGCCATTTTATGATCAATCAGTAGTTCGTGGTAACGAACTGTAAGGAAGAAGAGACGCGGCTCAATTGTAACTGAAACCCTAAAAGACAGAGTTTTGTTAATAATAAATATATCGTAAGGATTGACTTTTTATTTTGATTGGAAATATATAAAGCTCATTAATTTTAATATTACCCATTGAAAGTTTCGAATGTCAAAATAATTTGCTCAATTTTTGAATAAGGAGGGGAAAAGCCGCAAAACGTCAGATCATCTTAATGAAATCATGCGATCAGATTCAGCGTATTAGAGAACCCTAAGTTAGAAGTATCGAGCTTCTATACAGAACAATTTTGAATTTTGTATATTTTTCCAGAAGAAATATCACGGATGCGTGTTTATTTGTTTGTTGATTTTACCCAGGGGTGATCGTATCGAATCAATGGTCCTAGAGGATCGTAAGAGGGCCTGTTTGATGCGAAATCAGAAGTTCTAATACCATTTTCAAGGAGGCACACTCGTGCCTCTATAAAGAGGCGACACACGACGATGTTAAGCGATCTTCGGTTCCAGTGGTCGCAGAGGTATGGGGAGGGATGCATTTCGTAGCCCGAGCTTCAACTAAGAAACCTGCAAATTTCATCCCCCTCCAACTTTTCCTTCATGGGGAAAATCTGGCCGAAAGTTTCGACCCGTCAACCCCAGCCCCCCTTTAACGTTGTCCGATCGGGCTGAAATTCACAAGTTAAAGTCCCCTAGGGCCCAGGAGCTTATCCGCGAAATTTCAGCTCGATCCGATAACTCCTTCCCTGTTTTCCAGAAACCACGCATAGCCACTTAAAATTCATGTTCTTTTTTTTTCCTAGACGCCTACAGGTCACATCCGACATCGGATCTGGGTTTACGAAGACTCATTCGATGCGGAATTCTCCGAGTAATTTTCCTGGAAAGTTTCGTAGGAAAATCTTAACCCCCCGAAAGTTTCGACCCTCCAACCCCCCCCCCCCTTTTAACGTTGTCCGATCGGGCTGAAATTCACAAGTTAAAGTCCCCTAGGGCCCAGGAGCTTATCCGCGAAATTTCAGCTCGATCCGATAACTCCTTCCCTGTTTTCCAGAAACCACGCATAGCCACTTAAAATTCATGTTCTTTTTTTTCCTAGACGCCTACAGGTCACATCCGACATCGGATCTGGGTTTACGAAGACTCATTCGATGCGGAATTCTCCGAGTAATTTTCCTGGAAAGTTTCGTAGGAAAATCTTAACCCCCCGAAAGTTTCGACCCTCCAACCCCCCCCCCTTTTAACGTTGTCCGATCGGGCTGAAATTCACAAGTTAAGGTCTTCTACGGCCCAGGAGCTTATCCGCGAAATTTCAGCTCGATCCGATAACTCCTTCCCTGTTTTCCAGAAACCACGCATTAGCTAATTAATTAACGCATTTCTCTCCATAAGAGCCCATGTTAATTTGAAATTTTTAAAAATTATTGAGAAGTTATATTTACACACATGCAAGTGATTAGCTCAGTCGGTAGACCGTGGGACTTTTAATCCTCGGGTCAAGGGTTCAAGTCCCTTACGGGCGGTTCTTTTTCACAACATCAGAAAAATTTTGATAACACCTGGACAGCTTATCATTTGAGAGATAACAGAATATTAGCTTCTTATGAGCAAAAGAAACATTTCGGTCATTCTATCTATTTTTTTTCTATTTTATACAATGATTTAAAAGCCGGGGGGGTTCCTCTCCTAATTCCTGTACGAGGAGTACAGGAATTATTAAATTACATCCACCATGGATTGTAGAAAAACGTACAGAATTAATATGAAAAAAAATTAAACCTGTACAAAAGAGTCTTTAAAAGCGGGGGGTTTGCCTCTCCTAATAGTCTTCTTATAGTCCTAATTGTAGAAAAACGTACAGAAATAATATGAAAAAAACTTCGTTTTCTTAAAGAGTTAAAGAGGCTGCGTCCCAAAGTCGAACCTTAAAACGTACAGGAATTAGAAGAGGCAGTTGGGGGGCTGCCGCCCCCCCAAACCCCCCGCTTTTAAAGACTCTTTTGGACAGGTTTTTTTTGTGGGGGGACTTCATTGTTACTAATTACTAGTTTCGGCGCAATGGTTCTCCTATCCTCTTGTGTTTAACATTTTTCGAAGTTATTCCATTATTCATTCATTTCAATTATTTTTTAATTAAAAGAGGGCCTTTCTGAAGCCAAGAGCGGGGGGTTAGCAAAAAAAACAAAAAACCTGTACAAAAGAGTCTTTAAAAGGGGGGGTTTGGGGGGCCGCAGCCCCCCAACTGCTTCTTCTAATTCCTGTACGTTTTAAGGTTCGACTTTGGGACGCAGCCTCTTTAACTCTTTAAGAAAACGAAGTTTTTTTCATATTATTAAGTGACTAAAACGATTGGAGCGCAGCTAGCCCCATCCCACGCCCCTTTACCCCCCCCCCCCCCAAATTCCATTTGATGAAAATTTTATGACAGTTATTTTGTTCAACATAGCTTAAAGGTCCAGTCTTTTAAAATCAAAATATGTTAAGGTGAATTTTTCTGGCAGAATCGTCCGCAAGAAAATTTTCCTGGAGGATTTTCAGCGATGATGGAACTTTTCGGTTTTTATTCGATTTAGTGGATAGTACGTTATGTAAATCATTTCCGCCCATGATAGTTATTAAATAAAAAAAAACTAGTTTTTTAAACTGAAAGTAAGGAGCGATATTAAAACTTAAAACGAACAGAAATTACTCAGTAGAATATAGGCAGTAGAATAAATAGTTGAAATTACTAAAAATACTTTAGCATAGAGAGTAAGGTATTTATCTCCTCCTAAATACCTCGCTCTTTATGCTAAAGTATTTTTAGAACCCCTCATATGCGTAATAATCTCTGTTCGTTTTAAGTTTTAATGCTACTCCTTACTTTCAGTTGAAAAAACTTTTTCGTGTTTATTTTTTCATTGTTTTTTTTTATAGTAATGCTAGAAAATCCCGTGCCCTTTTCATTGAATTTCTCTTCCCCCATGACATATTCCTCCAAGAGAAGATACTCCCACATACCCCTCTCCCCTCAACCCCAACCCAAACCAAAAAAAATCCCCCTGAAATCGTGTGTACACTTCTCAATAACCATTACTATGTGCAAACACTGGTCAAAGTTTATAACTTGCAGCCCCTCCCCCAGGGACTGTGGGGGAGTGAGTCATTCCAAAGACATAGTTAATATGGTTTAAGACTATACGGAACAAAATGGCTATCTCGAAATTTGGTGCCCTCCAATTTTTTGGTCACTTAAAAAGGGCACTAGAAATTTTCATTTCCGTTAAAATGACCCCTCTTGCAAGATTCTAGGACCACTTAATCGATAAGATGACCCCTGGGAAAAAAAAACAAAAAAAAAACAACAACAAAAAATAAACACGCACTCGTGATCTGTCTTCTGGCAAAAAAATACGAAATTCCACATTTTTGTAGATAGGAGCTTGAAATTTTTGCTATAGGGTTCTCTGATATGCTGAATGCGATGGTGTGATTTTCGTCAAGATTCTTTTAGGGGTGTTTCGCCCTATTTTCCAAAATAAGGCAAATTTTCTCAGGCTCGTAACTTTTGATTACAAAGATTAAATTTGATGAAACTTATATATTGAGAAGCAGCATGAAAATTTGATTCTTTTGATGTATCTTATAGCATCAAAATTCCGTTTTTTAGAGTTTCGTTTACTATTGAGCCGGGTCACTCCTTACTACAGTTCGTTACCACGAACTGTTTGATAATGTACACGTATCACTTGACAAAATTTTTGAGGGGTTTGAGGCTCTCTTCCGAAATTCCAATAAACTTGTTTCCGCAATACAGTTTTACCATTACGATTAATCGAAATAATAGTTACAATCCTGAATGAGCTTCAAGCTACAATCTTTTACCACTTGGCTGTTTTTTTTTTTTAAGAAAAAACACGTGTTTAAATTTCGGTTACCTTGGACTGTGATTCACTTTCTACTAGGTTACAGCTATAGCTATAACTATGAAAAAACAAAAGATTTCGTTTTTAGTTTGGAGAAAAGAAACTATTTATAAAAAGCTAGCGATTGAAATCTACTATAGAATAATCTGGGTATTTAGTCAGAAAAGAGGTGGAGCTTCGTTCCCTATTCTCCTTGAAACTAAGCATTTTTAGGGTTTCTTCATAATTTAGTATATTTCCTGTGTAAGTGGGCAGCCTCCTTCTTCTATATACAGAGAATCAGTGCTGTCACTTACCTGAAGTACTTTTACTTGAAGTACTACTTAAGTAAAATTTTCCATTACTTGTACTTGTTCTTAAGTAAAAAACTCTAGGATGTACTTATTACTTGAGTAAGATTACGAAATACTTATTACTTAAGATACTGATAATGTACTTCTTTTTCAAATACTTTACCTTTGAAACGAAACTTTTTGTGCTTGGCAATGTGCAAGAAAACATCGCCTTTGGATTTAGAGTAAACTCAGATACAGCTCCATGTCCTATTTTTGGATGTGAAATAAGGTATTTGTTTATGACAAAAAAAATATAGAATGATTATCACTTGGTTTAATTTTGTTTAAAATTTGTATAATAAAAATTGAAATTATTTCACAGTTCACTGGTCGACATTAATCTAACATCCCTTGTTTTGTGCTAAATGTTTTATACTATAGTCCATTAGGGCTTATAATTCTGACACTAGTGTTTAAGTTTTGTCATCTTGTCAACATAAACAAATTTTTGCCATTTCATCATTTCCAGGACCATATTATTGGTAAGACTACTGAAGCTATGGATCTCCATTCGCACGTTACTCTTAATTAAACGAAATTTTTTTTAGCAGTTAAAGCCCCTTCTCCCTTGATCTGTTTAAGCTAGGGTCGTCATCTTTCAACTTGATGTGTCTCATGGTCCTTGGCACCTATGGTTCAAATTTCACCCAACTCTGGCCGGCGGTTTTCCCGCTATACTCGATTGCACATACGGACGGACAGGCAGACAGATTTTGTGACGTCTTAGGTAGTCATGTTGGCTCATTGGATCCCAAAAAAGAAAAGGATAGCATATCATCATCCAGGCATCGTCACCTATTTGGATGGGAGGAAAAATCCATCAAGATTGGTTTTCGAGATCCGTCTGTCCATCCATCCATCTGTGCAATCGAGTATAGCGAGAGAGCCACCGGTCGGATTTGGATTAAAATTGAACTATTTGGATTACAATTGAGCTTAATTAGGACGAGGAGGAGGGGGCTTTAAGTGTTAAAGAAATTTGAGTTTTTCATTTAATTCAGAGTAACTTGTGAATAGAGAGAAGAATTTCGATGAAAATTGAATAAAGATGCCTAAGAGTATGATATGCATTTAGTTCTGGGATGAAGACCCTAGCTTAATTAGGGCGAGGGGAGGGGGCTTTAAGTGCTAAAAAAGCTGAGTTTTTCTTTTAACTCGGTTTAACTTGTGAATGAAGAAATGGATCTCATTGAAAAATAAGCCAAAAATGCCAAAAACCATAAGACACATGATATTTAGAGATGAAGACCCTAGATTAATTAGGGCGAGGGGGAGGGGGCTTCAAGTGATAAAAAATTGAGTTATTCATTTAATTCAGTGTAACTTGCGAGTGGAGTGATGGATCTCAATGAAAATTGAACCAAAGATGCATGACAGGCATCAAGCTTAGAGATGAAAACCCTAGCTCAAATAGAACGAGGGGGAGTGTGTTTTATGTGTTGAAAAAAGTCGAAAGTGCTGAAAAGCCTTTTGTTTAATTTAGTATAACTTGCGACTGGAGCGACAGGTCCGAATGAAAACTAGACCAAAGATGCCTAGGATCAGGGCTCATATCGAGATCTCATATCACAAACCTTATCTCAAATAGGGCGAGGGGGGGTCTCAAGTTTTAAGAAAGTTGAGTTTTCCTTCAATTTAGTAGGGCCTATAACTAATTCCCCCCTCGGCTTGTCCAAAGCCTGTAAATAACCCCTTTTTTAAATGAGCCATACTGAGACCAACCTTCCATCCCCAGTGAAAAATTACTTTTTTTATTCCTTTTTTCCCGGGAGATTTCTGACTTAGTCTCATGGTTTTTGCCACTTCATGATGTGAAAACTGCTGCTAGAAATAGATAAGTTGCAACTTCTGCAAACCTCTGCAATTTGACCAACCGTATGGAATACGTCTGAATCAGCGGGCTTGCTGCAGGCCCGTGATTTGATAATATATATTTGTAGGGAGTTTTACCGACCATCTGAATTGACTACGTAGCATGCGACTTGCTTGAGTGAAAACCAGCCAAAGGATGTAGATGCCATACATTTTCATAGCGCGTCTGAAATTTAACTTCAAAACTGGAGGCAGTTTTCTTTTAAAGGTGCCGAGGGCGAGACATGTCGTCGAAGTATGAACCAAGACTTCATTTTCATACTGTTCCTTTGTTTCAGCACGCTGACAGCCAGCGACCTTCAGCTAGCTGCCTAAAGTGTGGATATTTGCTGATCCATTTTATTGAGCTTTGATTTCTATCAAACAGTTCGTGATAACGAACTGTAGTAAGGAGCGACCCGGCTCAATAGTAACCAAAACTCTAAAAAATAAAATTTTGATACCAATAGCTACATCAAAAGAGTCACATTTTAATGCTGATTTTAAATATATAAGTTTAATCAAGTTTAGTCTTACCCATCAAAAGTTACGAGCCTGAGAAAGTTTGCGTTATTTTAGAAAATAGGAGAAACACCCCCTAAAAGTCATAGAATCTTAACGAAAATTACACCATCCGATTCAGCGTATCAGAAAACCCTACTGTAGAAGTTTCAAGCTCCTATCTACAAAAATGTGGAATTTTGTATTTTTTGCCAGAAGGCAGATCACGGATGCGTGTTTATTTGTTTGTTTGTTTGTTTTTTTGTTTTTTTTTTGTTTTTTTTTTCCCAGGGGTGATTGTATCGACCCAGTTGTTCTAGAATGTGCGAGGGGGCTCATTGTAACGGAAATGAAAAGTTCTAGTGGCCTTTTTAAGTAACAAAAAAATTGGAGGGCACCTAGGCCCCCTCCCACGCTAATTATTTTCCCAAAGTCAACGGATCAAAATTCTGAGATAGCCATTTTATTCAGCGTAGTCGAAAAACCTTATAACTATGTTTTTGGGGACGATTTACTCTTCACAGTCCCCGTGGGAGGGGCTACAAGTTACAAACTTTGACCAGTGCTTACATATAGTTATGGTTATTGGGAAGTGTACAGGCGTTTTCAGGAGGATTTTTTGGTTGGGGGAGGGGTTGAGAAGAGGGGGATATGCTGGGGGAACTTTCCATCGAGGAATTTTTCATGGGGGAAGAAAATTTCCATGAAGGGAGCGCAGGATTTACTAGCATTATTTTAAAAAAAAAAAACAATGAAAAAATAAATACGAAAATGTTTTTTTCAGCTGGAAGTAAGGAGCAGCATTAAAACTTAAAACGAACAGAAATTATTACCCATATGAGAGGCTCACCTCCTCCTAATACCTCGCTCTTTACGCTAAAGTATTTTTAGTAATGTCAACTATTTATTCTACGGCTTTTGCGATTCAGGGGTCACTCTTACTGAATTGAGACAAAATTTAAGATTTAGTGTAAGGAGAGAGGTACTGACAAGGGGCGAACCCTCTCATATATGTAATAAAAATATGAGAATTAAAAGTTCTTCACGTAAGCTAATTTATAAGTTACGTATATCTTTTACTAATAAAAAGATTCGTAAAAAATTAAAAGTTCTAGTTGCCTTTTTAATAAACCAAAAAATTGGAGGGCAACTAGGCTTCCTCCCCCGCTCTTTTTTCTCAAAATCATTCGATCAAAATTATGAGAAAGCCATTTAGCCAAAAAAAAAAAAATATGCAAATTTCGTTTTAATTATTCCTCTGCGGAGAGCCAAAATCAAAACATGCATTGATTCAAAAACGTTCAGAAATTAAATTTAAAAAAAACAAGTTTTTTCAACTGAAAGTAAGGAGCGACATTAAAACTTAAAACGAACAGAAATTACTTCGTATATGAAAGGGGCTGCTTCCTCATCAACGCCCCGCTCTTTACGCTTAAGTTTTTTACTGTTTTAAAAAGAAGAGTTGAGAGAAAGAGTCAAACTTTAGCGTAAAGAGCGGGGCGTTGATGAGGAAGCAGCCCCTTTCATATACGAAGTAATTTCTGTTCGTTCTAAGTTTTAATGTCGCTCCTTACTTTCAGTTGAAAAAACTTGTTTTTTTTTAATTATCAAAAAAGTCTGCAACTGACTCACTTGACCTCATACTTTCAAATTTGATTTTTTTTTTTTTTTTTTTTTTTTTTTGCTAAGGTTTTTACTTATTGAATCAGAGAATGAACTACTTTATTACCTTTTATCTGTTTTAAAGCCAATCCGAAGTTTGTTTTTCTATTTTTCCTATTGTTTCCAGTTATTTAATACTTAAGTAAAATTTTGGCAAGTACTTGATACTTGATACTTAAGTAAGAATTTGGAAAGTACTCATTATTTGATACTTAAGTAAAAAAAAAATGCAGTGAGTAATTAGTACTCTATACTTAAGTAAAAATTTGGAGTACTTATTGCAGCACTGCAGATAATCATATATGTGTCAGTACGTAACAGTGTGCACTCAAAAAAATGTGCGCTAAACTAATGACCTAGAAACACGACAAATCAAGTGAAATAATTTGTGAACCATGAAGATATGAATAAACTATAAAAACGTGGGAATTTTAAACTAAATAGAATTAAACGAAAAGATTGGAAACAGGGCATTATTATGTCAACTTCTCAAAGTTGAAGATTATGAAAAAAAAATATCAGAAGAAAATACTTATCAGTTACATAGTAGACGCTTGGGAATTTTTGACTTGTTCATAAGACAAAAACTAGTCAGGCACCTTCTTTGACAAGACAATTCCGTGCTCGGTAGCCAAATAGGGGTTTCTCACTATTTCTGAATAGGCTTTTTGGGGTTAAGGGGCAAAAAAAGGTACCCAGGTTAGGTTGAGTATGTATTTAATATACTTCGCTCTGGGCGGCCACCAATTCTTTGTGATTGTTTTCAAAACTTTGTTACCAAAGTAAAATATTTTCATTTTATTTTGTTTTATTTTATTAGCATTAACCAAACTTCACTTTTCGAATGTTTATTATATAGCCGATAAGTATTTAAAAAAGAATTGCTTTCCATTAAATGGTATAAAGACTGGTTGTTTGCAGAACCCCACATAGCTTTCTCATGATGGGAGAGAAGGGTGCGGTCTTCGGGATATACGCTCCCAGAGTTACTCGTATATGACTAAAATTGAATCCTTTTCATTTTGTTATAATTTGAAAATATCCGTAAAGCTGAGGTTTTAAGAAAGAAGCATCGTCAAAAATATTGACCACTCTGCCCTGATTAGTGAACTTGGAAGAGTCCATAGTCATTTATTATTTTATTTTTACCAGTTTTGAGCTTAATAAAATGTGATCAATTTGAAACAGAGTATTTTGGCCTCCTTGGGTTCCAATTCGTTGATGCATTGACACACCGGGCGAATTATTACCTACACACAATATTTAAACAACAGTGAAGAGGCTAAATATAATTTTAAAAGTATTTCTTGAATACTTTCAATTAAAAAAATTACACTTTCTGTATTTTCTATTGTTTATTTCCCTTAAACAGTTAAGCTGGTCAGTTATCCATGACATCTACCGATAGTTTCTTTTAAAAGATTATGTTTATTCTGTTGAGAGCTGAGATTAGGCCCCGGAGACCTATTTTCTTGTCCTCTTCCTCCTTACATGTTTTCCTTTTTGTAGCAATGAGCAATGAAAATAAAAGCTTCGGCTGGTTCTAACATTGGTTCTGAGTAATGGAAGAAGGATTACCACTCCTATTAAGCCATTAAAACAAAAAGTTCAGTGAGTTGTAACACTGATCAGAACCAAAGAATCGCGCAAACTTTTTCCTGATGGATACGTGTAGTTTTATTTTCGGGATGTGTACATCAAGACCATATCCAGAGGGATCAGGAGTTTTGACCCCCCCCCCGTCTCCCTCAAAACAATTGTCCGACTCGTAGAAACCTGTTAAAATGAATATAAACAAATTCTTTATACGTTTTTTAAAGTTTTTTGTAACTCCAACCCGAAAAAATCCTTTTTAACCCCTCCCCCCCCCCCCGAAGAAAAGCCTGGATATGGCCTAGTGTACAAGACCGCTGGGTCTCTATTGGTTCTTTTTACTGAAGCCCTTTTGAGTTATTTTGTATTACAGGCCCTCATTTAATAATTAGATAAGCACAGCTCAATGTGGTTAGGTCTATATTTAACCTTTTTTATGTCGTTAGTAAGAACCTTAAAAGTTACTTGTGGACTCTCCAAGGAGCATAGAGACTACAAGCTCCGGATTTATTAAGTTTGAATTTACTTCAACTCAGAGAAATAAATACAGGTTAATTATGCACAGACAATTTAAATTCCCTGGTTGGAATTGTCCAAGGAAATATTTAATGTATGGATCGGAAATTTCTCTGGTTGAAATACTGTTATATTTTGTAATCGTTGAGAAAAAAAGAAAAGGTTAGTTTTTTGACAAAGGGAAATTCCGTTATATAAACTCGTACCACAAATTTTTACATTGGAAAAAAGACCGTCACTCGGCCTCTTTGGGACTCAGTCCACAGGGGTACCCCAGTCGCTAGATCTGTCCTTGGTTAGACAACGTGCAGAGCCAATTTACCATTGACAAGAAAAAAAGTAAGATGTAACGCACTTTGATTTTGCCAATTACTACAATTGAAGAATTTCGAAAGCGACACAATGTGTTTCAGCCACATCATGCGGGTATATTGGGTATATTTTGATTGTATGTCCCTATTTTTTTTAATACACTTTTTGTCATAGTAAACTTTTGTAGCTAAAGAAAAGTATAATACATAATTAATTAAGGGAATTACAGCTCTTGGTTTAATTATTCTAATTTGCCATACAATAATAAGGGACAGTATGAACAAATACCAGAACTCAGGAACGAGGCCTCCAGGCCCCTCTCCCCAAAATTTACCTCCAAATTTGTATAATTGTATTCCAAGCTGTCTTAAGATACAAAATCGTTTATATTTTTGTTGCTTCGATAGCCCTCCCTCCCCCAACAAAATTCATGTTTACATTCATGACATTAATAAGTAACACATAAATAGGCCTTTCAAACTACTTTCCCCCCTCCAAAAAAAGAAACAATCTTGATGAAAAACACGCCATTAGGTTCAGCATGTCAGAAAACCCTTTTCAGAGGTTTCGAGCTACTATCTACAAAAATATGGAATTTCGTTTTTTTTCAGGAGAGTGATTATGATGTATGTTGATTTGTTTGTTTTATTTCCAAGTTTGATGATATCAAACTGAATGTCCTAGTATATCGTGAGAGGGATCGTTCGGACGCAAATTAAAAGTTCGAGTGATGTGCCATTTTAAGGTGACCAAGCAGATTTTACCATGGAAAAGTGGTGTTTTCTGCAAATTTCTGTGGCACCGAGCTACGATATTGTCCCAAATAGGACCAAGTTGCTATTAATCGAAAATTTTGAGATAACCAATAGCTTTGAAAAGATGAAAAAACTATATCATGAGCTTTTCAGTTGCAGAAGAGATAATATCGTATGCCGACGCGTTTTTTCTTGAAAAGTCATCTCACTTCCTTGACATATATTTTTGATTTAATTGATTTAATTTTTAATTTTTGATTTAACTTTATTTGGATTTTAATTATTTGCTTCATATTTCATAAGAATACATACAACGTCCTCACTGTTTTTGCTAAAGTCAGACTTTGTGTCCCAGCTCCTTAAGAATGAGTGCTGAAACACAAGGGCAATAGAATCGAAATAAGAGGCTTTTTTCAAACAGTTCGTGGCAACGAACTGTAGTAAGGAGCGACCCGGCTCAATAGTAACCTAAACTCTAAAAAATGGAAAAAAAACTCTAGAAAAAAAATGTTTTGATACCAATAGCTACATGAAAAGAATCGCATTTTAATGCTGATTTTAAATATATAAGTTTTATCAATAGTCTTACCCATCAAAAGTTATGAGCCTGAGAAAATTTGCCTTATTTTAGAAAATAGGGAGAAACACCCCCTAAAAGTCATACGATCTTAACGAAAATCACACCATCAGATTCAGTGTATCAGAGAACCCTATTGTAGAAGTTTCAAGCTCCTATATATGAAAATGTGGAATTTTGTATTTTTTGCCAGAAGGCAGACCACGGATGCGTGTTTATTTATTTGTTTGTTTTTTTGCTTTTTTTTCCAGGGGTGACCGTATCGACCCAGTGGTCCTAGAATCTTGCGAGAGAGCTCATTCTAACGGAAATGAAAAGTTCTGGTGCCCTTTTTAAGTGACCAAAAAAAATGAAGAGCACCTAGGCCCCCTCCCACGCTAATTATTTTCCCAAAGTCAACGGATAAAAATTCTGAGATAGCCATTTTATTCTGCGTAGTGGAAAAACCTTATAACTATGTCTTTGGGGACGACTTACTCCCCCACAATCCCCGTGAGAGGGGCTACAAGTTACAAACTTTGACCAGTGCTTGCATATAGTAATGGTTATTGGGAAGTGGACAGACGTTTTCAGGGGGATTTTTTGGTTGAGGGAGGGATTGAGAAGAGGGGGATATGTTCAGAGAACTTTCCATCGAGGAATTTGTCATGGGGGAAGACAATTTCCATGAAGGGAGTGTAGGATTTTCTAGCATTATTTAAAAAAAATGAAAAAATAAATATGAAAAGTTTTTTCAGCTGGAAGTAAGGAGCAGCATTAAAGCTTAAAACGAACATAAATTTTTACGCATATGAGGGGCTCACCACCTCCTAATACCCCGCTCTTTACGCTAAATTATTTTTAGTGATTTCAACTATTTATTCTACGGCTTTTATGATTCAGGGGTCATTCTTAATGAATTGGGACTAAGTTTAATCTTTAATGTAAAGAGCGAGGTACTGACGAGGGGGTAAACCCCTTATATGCGTAATAAAAACATGAGATTACAAAAGTGCGTTACGTAAGGTAATTTATAAGTTACGTTTATCTTTTACTAATAAAAACATTCGTATAAATTAAAAACGTTCAGAAATTAAATAAAAAAACAAGTTTTTTTTAGCTGAAAGTAAGGAGCGACATTAAAACTTAAAACGAACAGAAATTACTTCGTATGTGAAAGGGGCTGCTTCCAAATCAACGCCCCGCTCTTTATGCTATAGTTTTTTACTGTTTTAAAAAGCAGAGTTGAGAGAAAGAGTCAAACTTTAGCGTAAAGAGCGGGGCGTTGATGAGGAAGCAGCCCCTTTCATATACTAAGTAATTTCTGTTCGTTTTAAGTTTTAATGTCGCTCCTTACTTTCAGCTAAAAAGAACTTGTTTTTTTTATTTAATTAAACACTAAAGCCCTTTAGCGTAAAGAGTAAGGGGGCTGCTCCCCAAATATATAGGATAGTTTCCGGTTGTTTTAAGTTTTAATTTTGCTCCTAAAAAATCTTGTTTCTTAACTTTAATTACAAAAAGGTCGCATTACTATTATGCCTATCAAACAGTTCGTGGTAACGAGCTGTAGTAAGGAGCGACCCGGCTCAATAGTAACCAAAACTCTAAAAAATTGAATTTTGATATCAATAGCTACATCAAGAGTCGCATTTTAATGCTGATTTTAAATATATAAGTTTCATCAAGTTTAGTCAAACCCATCAAAAGTTACGAGCCTGAGAAAATTTGCCTTATTTAAGAAAATAGGGGGAAATACCCCCTAAAAGTCATAGAATCTTAACGAAAATCACACCATCAGATTCAGCGTATCAGAGAATACTACTGTGGAAGTTTCAAGCTCCTGTCTGCAAAAATGTGGAATTTTGTATTTTTTGCCAGAAGACAAATCACGGGTGCATGTTTATTTGTTTGTTTTTTTTTTTCAGGGGTCATCGTATCGACCAGGTGGTCCTAGAATGTCGCAAAAGGGCTCATTTTAACGGAAATGAAAAGTTCTAGTGTCCTTTTCAAGTGACCAAAAAAATTGGAGGGCAACAAGGCCCCCTCCCACGCTCATTTTTTTCCCAAAGTCAACGGATCAATATTTTGAGATAGCCATTTTGTTCAGCATAGTAGAAAACCATAATAACTATGTATTTGGGGATGATTTACTCCCCCACAATCCCTGGGGAAGGGGCTGCAAGCTACAAACTTTGACCAGTGTTTACATATAGTAATGGTTATTGGGAAGTGTACAGACGTTTTCAGGGGGATTTTATTTTGTTTGGGGGGTGGGGGCTATGTTGGAGGATCTTTCCTTGGAGGAATCTGTCATGGGGAAGAAAAATTCAAGGAAAAGGGCGCATGATTTTCTACCATTACTATAAGAAAACAATGAAAAATGAACATGAAAACGTTTTTTCAAATGAAAGGAAGGAGTAGCATTGAAACTTAAAACGAACAGAGATTATTACGCATATGAGGGGTTCTAAAAATACTTTAGCATAAAGAGCGAGGTATTTAGGAGGAGATAAATACCTCGCTCTTTATGCTAAAGTATTTTTAGTAATTTCAACTATTTACTCTATGGCCTTTCTGATTCACTGGTTATTCTTAAAGAATTGGGACAAAACTTAAGATTTAGTGTAAAGAGCGAGGTATTAACGAGGATACAAACCCCCTTGTATACATAATAAAAATATAAAAAAAAAATATAAGATTACGAAAGTTTTGTTAGGTAAGTTGCTAAGTTATAAGTTACGTATATTTTTACTAATAAAAACGTTCGTTAAAAATCAAAAATTCTAGTTGCCTTTTTAAGCAACCGAAAAATTGGAGGGCAACTAGGCCTCATTCTCCACCCCTTATTTCTCAAAATCGTCTGATCAAAACTAAGAGAAAGCCATTTAGCAAAAAAAAATTAATATACAAATTTCATTTTAATAATTTATGTGCGGAGAGCCGAAACCAAACATGCATTAATTCAAAAACGTTCAGAAATTAAATAAAAAAAAATAATTTTTTTAGCTGAAAGTAAGGAGTGACATTAAAACTTAAAACGAACAGAAATTACTGTGTATATAAAATGGGTTGTCCCCTCCGCAATCCCTCGCTCTTTACGCTAAAGTTTTACTCTTTGCCACAATTCTACTTTTTAAAACAATTAAAAGCTTTAGCGTAAAGAGCGAGGGATTGCGGAGGGGACAACCCATTTTATGTACAGAGTAATTTCTGTTCGTTATAAGTTTTAATGTCGCTCCTTGCTTTCAGCTAAAAAAATTATCTTTTTTATTTAATTTTCTTAATAAGGTTGTATTGAAGATTTTGGAATGTAATTTTTGGAAAGATAATAATACGAGACTAAACCTTTGAAGTGAAAGTTTGTTTCCGACTAATTATAACCCTGAGTGAGCTATCCCATTCCATTGCTAAATCTTGCTTTGTCAAAAATACAGAAAAACAGGAAGTTCTTTTAGCTTATATTAACCATTATGCTACTACAGCTTGCTGAAATTCAATTGTAAATAGTAATCCTTAGTTATTATGGTTACATTGTTGTCAGATGCAACCTAGTAATGAAAGAACACTAGCCAACTGAAAACAAAACTTTGGAACGGGTTGCCAAAAAAAAAAACTGAGGAAAAATCATCATTTGAAGCAGATTCTGGAATGGTTAAGCTTGTGGTAAAGGTTTATGGTGAGAATAAAGTTAACAAAAGTTTCAAAATCTCCCCCCCCCAAAAAAAAATGGCGGCGGGTCAAAATGGAAACTGGACCGTTAGAATCACCATAACCGACTGCCCTATTTAGGAGAATTATATTGCCCCATTTTGGGCAACAAGGGAGATCCCTTTTGTATGGGAAACACTGATGTGTCCCCGTTTTTCTCTAGGGTGATCGTACCAACCAAGTGCTCATAGAATGCTGGGAGAGGGCTCATTTGAAAAAAATCACTATTTCTAGTGCCTTTTTTAATTAAAAAAAGGTATTATTAAATTTAAAATGAAATAAAATTTTATTTATAAAAATTCAACTGTGTACAAAAACTGTACCTACAAACGAAAGATGATATGCCGTAACAAGCTTGTCTTTTCAAAGAGATAATGAAACACATATATCATTTGAAAAACAAAATAATAGAATACAAAATTATCTTTGAAAGTCCATGATTAGATGTACTGCCACACTTTTTATCCGAACAATGGATGATAATTCATCCTCCTTCCTATTAAATTATTTTGCATATACAAATACAATCAACGGATACAATTCACAATATGGAAGCTTCCTTGCTTTTTAACTCATTTCAGGGAAAATAAGAATGTGATAGGTCCCTTTATTTTAGGAAATATTGTAAATACGTTCTGAGAATACATTGGCTACATATGATAGACGACGAAAATAAAGTACAAAACAATATTGAGAATAAGACAAAATCAAATAGGGGTGTTTTTAAGCCAATTAATAAAACGACAAAAGAAACAAATATGTTGGCAAAGACCTCTTCTAAGCTCTGCTCATTGCTCAAACATAATAAGAAAAATATATATGCTATAAAAGACAAAGTATGGAAAAACCTTATATATATATATATATATATATATATATATATATATATATATATATATATATATATATATATATATATATATATATATATATATATATATATATATATATATATATATATATATATATATATATATATATATATATATATATATATATATATATATATTTATATATATATATACATTGTTTTTAGCATTAAAGACGGCTTAGCTCTCTTCTTTCTGTTTTCATTTGATTTACTGGCTAAATATCAGGCTTGTTTAATTTTGTTTTTTTCTTCTTTTTTTTTCCTTGTTATTTCACCTTACTTAAATATTGTGGTCTCTGTAACAACATAGTATGCGCCTGTATGTTACAGATTGTTTTGTGCAGTGCAAACATTTGGAAAAAAGGCAGACTTATTCAAAATATACGTATCACAAAGGAATCGAAATGTGGAACTTTATGGTTACAGTCGTCTTGCTTCTATGCAATTTTTTTCAGCCAAAGGTGTGTTCAAGGATTTCACTCGAAGGAAAGAGAGGGGGACAAAGAAAAACTTTAAAAGGGTATCAAAGTTTTATTTATATGTATTTTGTTTAGTATTTACGAGTTGAACCAAAATTTATTCTTGGGGAGGGGGAGGGGTACCCATTTAGCACTCCCCCTAGATATGCTCTTGTTTTTAGTTCCTTTTAATTTTTCTTTTTCATTCTAGTTTGAAGCCAATATCCAAGCTGAAAATGAAGGAGTAGTCCATCATATTGAAGTATTTTATTGTGAAGTAGCAGAAACAGCTAATCTACCGCTCTACAGTGGGCCTTGCGATGGAACTGAAAGGCCGCAAACAACGCAAGCATGTAAAAGAGTCATTGCGGCCTGGGCTATGGGCGCAGGACCTTTTTCTTATCCCAAGGTACTTTAGAGATTAGTGAGCAAACAACTTAACTTTAAACAAGTAAGAGAGTGATTACTGCTAGGGCTATGGGCAGAGGAAGTTTTTCTTATCCCAAGGTGCGTTAACATTAGTGAACAAACGCATTAACTTCAAATATGTAAAAGAGTAATTGTGGCCTGGGTTATGGGTGCAGTACCTTTTTCTTATCCCAAGGTGCCTTAGAGATTAGTCAGCAAAGACATTAACTTTAAACATGTAAGAGAGTCATTGTGGCCTGGGCTATGGGTGCAGGACCTTTTTTTATCCCAAGCTGCTTTAGATATTAGTGAGCAAACACATTGACTTTTAACATGTAAAAGAGTCATTGTGGCCTGGGCTATGGGCGCAGGACCTTTTTCTTATCCCAAGGTACTTTAGAGATTAGTGAGCAAACAACTTAACTTTAAACAAGTAAGAGAGTGATTACTGCTAGGGCTATGGGCAGAGGAAGTTTTCTTATCCCAAGGTGCGTTAACATTAGTGAACAAACGCATTAACTTCAAATATGTAAAAGAGTAATTGTGGCCTGGGTTATGGGTGCAGTACCTTTTTCTTATCCCAAGGTGCCTTAGAGATTAGTCAGCAAAGACATTAACTTTAAACATGTAAGAGAGTCATTGTGGCCTGGGCTATGGGTGCAGGACCTTTTTTTATCCCAAGCTGCTTTAGATATTAGTGAGCAAACACATTGACTTTTAACATGTAAAAGAGTCATTGTGGCCTGGGTTACGGGTGCTGGACCTTTTTCTTATCCCAAGGTACTTTAGAGAATAGTGAGCAAACACATTAACTTTAAACATGTAAAAGAGCGATTACTGCTAGGGCTATGGACAGAGGACGTTTATCTTATCCCAAGGTGCGTTAAAGATTAGTGAACAAACACATTAACTTCAAATATGTAAAAGATTAATTGTGGCCTGGGTTATGGGTGCAGTACCTTTTTCTTATCCCAAGGTGCTTTAGAGATTAGTCAGCAAACACATTAACTTTAAACATGTAAGAGAGTCATTGTGGCCTGGGCTATAGGTGCAGGACCTTTTTTTTATCCCAAGCTGCTTTAGATATTAGTGAGCAAACACATTGACTTTTAACATGTAAAAGAGTCATTGTGGCCTGGACTACGGGTGCTGGACCTTTTTCTTATCCCAAGGTGCTTTAGAGATTAGTGAGCAAACATATTTACTATAAACATGTAAAAGAGTCATTGTGGCCTGGGTTATGGGTGCAGGACCTTTTTCTGATCCCAAGGTGCTTTAGAGATTAGTGAGCAACACATTTACTTTAAACATGTAAAAGAGTCATTGCGGCCTGGGCTATGGGTGCCGGACATTTTTCTTATCCCAAGGTGCTTTAGAGATTAGTGAGCAAACACATTTACTTCAAACATGTAAAAGAGTCATTGCGGCCTGGGCTATGGGTGCTGGACATTTTTCTTATCCCAAGGTGCTTTAGAGATTAGTGAGCAAACACATTTACTTTAAACATGTAAAAGAGTCATTGCGGCCTGGGCTATGGGTGCAGGACGTTTTTCTTATCCAAAGGTGCGTTAGAGCAAACACATTAACTTTAAACACGTAAGAGTCATTGTGGCCTGGTCTATATGTGCAGGACGTTTTTCTTATCCCAAGGTGCGTTAGAGATTAGTGAACAAACACATTAACTTTAAATATGTAAAAGAGTCATTGTGGCCTGGTTTATGGGTGCAGAACCTTTTTCTGATCCCAATGTGCTTTAGAGATTAGTGAGCAAACACATTAACTTGAAACATGTAAGAGAGTCATTTTGGCCTGGTCTATGGGTGCAGGACCTTTTTCTGATCCCAATTTGCTTTAGAGATTGGTGAGCAAACACATTAACTTTAAACGTTTAAGAGAGTAATTCTGGCCTGGTCTATGGGTGCAGGACCTTTTCCTTGTCCCAAGGTAATTTAGAGATTAGTGAGCAAACACATTAATTTTAAACATGTAAAAGAGTCATTGTGGCCTGGGCTATGGGTGCAGGACCTTTTTCTTATCCCAAGGTGCTTTAGAGATTAGTGAGCAAACTTATTTACTATAAACATGTAAAAGAGTCATTGTGGCGTGGGCTATTTGTGCAGGACGTTTTTCTTATCCAAAGGTGCGTTAGAGCAAACACATTAACTTTAAACACGTAAAAGAGTCATTGTGGCCTGGGCTATATGTGCAGGACTTTTTTCTTATCCCAAGTTGCATTAGAGATTAGTGAACAAACACATTAACTTTAAATATGTAAAAGAGTCATTGTGGCCTGGGTTATGGGTGCAGCACCTTTTTCTGATCCCAATGTGCTTTAGAGATTAGTGAGCAAACACATTAACTTTAAACGTGTAAGAGAGTCATTCTGGCCTGGTCTATGGATGCAGGATCTTTTCCTTTTCCCAAGGTAATTTAGAGATTAGTGAGCAAACACACTAACTTTAAACATGTAAAAAAGCCATTGTGGCCTGGGCTATGGGTGCAGGACCTTTTTCTTATCCCAAGGTGCTTTAGAGATTAGTGAGCAAACATATTTACTATAAACATGTAAAAGAGTCATTGTGGCATGGGCTATTTGTGTAGGACGTTTTTCTTAGCCAAAGGTGCATTAGAGCAAACACATTAACTTTAAACTCGTAAAGGAGTCATTGTGGTCTGGGCTATATGTGCAGGACGTTTTTCTTATCCCAAGGTGCGTTAAAGATTAGTGAACAAACACATTAACTTCAAACATGTAAAAGAGTCATTGTGGCCTGGGTTGTGGGTACAGAACTTTTTTCTGATCCCAAAGTGCTTTAGAGATTAGTGAGCAAACACATTAACTTTAAACGTGTAAGAGAGTCATTGTGGCCTGGTCTATGGTTGCAGGACCTTTTCCTTGTCCCAAGGTAATTTAGAGATTAGTGACCAAACACATTAACTTTAAACATGTAAAAGAGTCACTGTGGCCTGGGCTATGGGTGCAGGACCTTTTTTCTTATCCCAAGGTGCTTTAGAGATTGGTGAGCAAACACACTAACTTTAAACATTTAAAAGAGTCATTGTGGCCTGGGCTAAGGGTGCAGGACGTTTTTCTTATCCCAAGGTGCTTTAGAGATTAGTGAGCAGACACATTAACTTTAAACATGTAAAAGAGACATTTTGGCCTGGGCTATGGGTGCAGGACGTTTTTCTTATCCCAAGCTGCTTTAGAGACTAATGAGCAAACACATTAACTTTAAACATGTAAATGAGTCACTGTGGCCTGGGCTATGCGTGCAGGACCTTTTTCTTGTCCCAAGGTGCTTTAGGATAAGTGAGCAAACTCATTAACTTTAAACATGTAAAAGAGTCATTGTGACCTGTGCTAAGGGTGCAGAACATTTTTCTTATCCCAAGGTGCTTTAGAGATTAGTGAGCAAACACATTAACGTTATACATATAAAAAAAATCATTGTGGCCTGGGCTGTAGGCGTAGGACCTTTTTCTTATCCCAAGGTGCTTTAGAGATTAGTGAGCAAACACATTAACTTTAAACATGTATAAGCGTGATTACTGCTTGGGCTATGGGCGCAGAACTTTTTTCTTATCCTAAGGTTCTTTAGAGATAAGGGAACAAACGTATGAACTTAAAACAAATCCTTAATAATTTCATAGCTTTTGTGACCGAAACTCGAACTATCTTCTCAATTGTGTCATCCTAGCTGAATTCTACAATCCTCCTTTTTTTTGCACCGTCAATCCAACCAATTTAAAAAAAAATGGTACATATTTATTTAGGTACTAAATGATACGTTGAAATATCGATTGGACTAACCATTTCTAACATATTATTATTATTTTTAATACGTTATTTTAACAATATATAATCCCAAATTCGAAATTTCTTCACAAATTCGTTATCCTAGCTGAACTTTACAAACCTGTTACGTTTTTTTTATTTATTTTTTTTTTGTTTTGTTTTTTAAATCGTGAAAACCATCATTTTTTTAAAGACCAAAAATTGGTATACAAGTATTTAGAGACTAAATTAGACATTGAAACATCGATTGGGCTAATCACTTTTAAGATATTTGTTTGAAGGTGATAAGGGTGAGGGATAAATGTCAATAAGAGAAAAAGGGTAATTTAACGTCTCTTGCATTACTGCCCCCTCCCATCCAATGGCAAAGTTTTTTAGTCATTGAAAAGTTAAAAAGAATGAGCAGAATCAATTGTGGTGTGCTAAAATCTTTTAACAAAATGGTGTTATTGATTTTTCAATAGATTTGTTAGAAAAAAAATAGCTCTAAAAGAAGATATACCGCTAAAACTTCATATGTAACGTTAAACGTAGCGTTAACGTCAAACGTAAACTTCAGTAAAGCTGTAAAACTTCAGTAAAATGTGGCATTACAGTAGAATGCCCGTTAAATGTAATGTTACATTTTACTAGCCATCTGACAAGGATTTTGTTTGTCCTTTGATTTAATTGCGTTTGCACGTTTGTTCGAGCTAAATGTCTGCATTGGTCAAATTTTGACTGTATGCTCTCTGGAAAAGAGTTCCCCATACTAGGCCCTTAAAACCTCATAGGGAACCCAGTCAATGCTCCCCTTCTCTATGGGATAACAAAATTACCAGTGTGACAAGTTTTTGCGACTATGGAACCCCCTACGCCCATGAAAATGATCTTGCAAAACCAAATGACTTGTGCAATTCTAATGTTGATGAGCAAAAACACTCAATTGGCAATTATACGACTGTTTCATATTAAACGCTTGTGATTTGTGAAAGCCAGGAGAAGAATTTTGAAATCCTTCAGCGTAATGCGCTGTCGCTCTGTACTTAAGGACATGAACGCTTTAAGATTTGTTCAGAAATTAGTCGCTTATAATAATGCGCATTGCTTTGTTCTGAAGGATATGAAACCTTTTAAGATTTATTTAGAAATTACCTGAATATGGAAACTCTCCATATAATACATAGAGCTAGATCAAAATATGATATAAGATCAATAAAAATCTCGGAGATAAAAAAAAAAAAAAATCTTAAAACACCAAATAGCGCTGAGACCACGAGTAGCCGCTACTACAGCAGCATCTTTCAAAATACTACGATAAATGTAAAAAACTTAAATAACAGACTTCCTGAATCTGTATATCAGGGTTTTTCTCACACATAATCCTTCAGTCAGCTTCCAGGGTTTTACACCCTCTGAAATATAAAATAAATTATTCTTAGCAATATTTATTGATGATAAACTAACACTAGCAGAAAAGTAGCAACTTCTCGAAAAGCCTATTGCTTTCATCACAAGACCAGCCAAACAACGAATAGAAAACATAGCGACAGTGTCACCAGCAATTGAATTTAGGTAATAATCCGAGATAAAATCCGAAAATAACATATAAATAAATTAGGTACAGAAGTGAGCAAAGTATAGACCCCTGTGATACACCAAAAGGCACACAATGCGATGAAGAAAAAAGTCACTTAACAGAGTTATACACTTAACAGAGCTTCCACATAAATAATTTTTGCAACGATCTAAACTTACTCCTTAAATGCCTAAATAATCTAACCTAGGTAATAAAAGTTCTATCTACCGTAAAAAATACTTTCCTTGCATCAAAATGTACTGTTATGGCGATATAACCTTTTTATACAAAATAAATAAAAAAACTATTTTTTTTAACTGAAAGTAAGGAGCGACATTAAAACTTAAAACGAACAGAAATTACTCCGTATATGAAATGGGTTGTCCTCTCCTCAACGCCTCGCTCTTTATGCTAAAGTTTTTAATTGTTTTAAAACGTAGAATTGTGGGAAAGAGTCAAACTTTAGCGTAAAGAGCGAGGGATTGCGGAGGGGACAACCCATCTCATATACGGAGCAATATCTGTTCGTTTTAAGTTTTAATGTCGCTCCTTACTTTCAGTGAAAAAAGACTAGTTTCTTTATTTAATTTCTGAACGTTTTTGAATTAATGCATTTTTTTTATTTTGGCTCTCTGCACATAAATTATTAAAATGAAATTTGCATATTAATTCTTTTTTGGCTAAATGGCTTTCTCTTAGTTTTGATGAGACGATTTTGAGAAATAAGGGGTGGGGAAGGAGGCCTAGTTGCCCTCCTATTTTTCGGTTACTTAAAAAGGCAACTAGAACTTTTAATTTTTAACGAACGTTTTTATTTGTAAAAAAATATGCGTAACTTAAGAATTAACTTGCGTAACAAACTTTTATATTCTCATATTTTTATTATGTATATGCGGAGGTTTGTACCCTCGTTAATACCTCGCTCTTTACACTAAATCGTAAGTTTTGTCCCAATTCTTTAAGAATGACCACTGAATCAGAAAGGCCGTAGAATAAATAGTTGAAATTACTAAAAATACTTTAGCAGAAAGAGCGAAAGAATACCTCGCTCTTTATGCTAAAGTATTTTTAGAACCCCTCATATGCGTAATAATCTCTGTTCGTTTTAGGTTTCGATGCTACTCCTTACTTTCAATTGAAAAAAACTTTTCATGTTTATTTTTTCATTGTTTTTTTTATAGTAATGCTAGAAAATCCTGCGCCCTTTTCATTGAATTTATCCCCTCCATGACATATTCCTCCAAGGAAAGATCCTCCCACATAGCCCCCTCCCCTCAGCCCCACCCCCTAAACCAAAAAAGTTACCTGGAAACGTCTGTACACTTCCCAATAACCATTACTGTATGTAAACACTGGTCAAAGTTTGTAACTTGCAGCCCCTCCCCTAGCGATTGTTGGGGAGTAAGTCATTCCCAAAGACATAGTTATTATGGTTCGACTATGCGGAACAAAATGGCTATCTCAAAATTTTGATCCGTTAACTTGGGGAAAAATGAGCGTGGGAGGGGGCCTAGGTGCCCTCCAATTGTTTTGGTCGCTTAAAAAGGGCACTAGAACTTTTCATTTTCGTTATAATGATCCCTCTTGCGACATTCTAGGACCACTTGGTCGATACGATGACCCCTGGGGAAAAGAAAAAAAACAAGTAAACAAAAAAAAAAACAAATAAACACACACCCGTGATCGGTTTTCTGGCAAAAAATACAAAATTCCACATTTTTGTATATATGAGCTTGAAATTTTTGCTATAGGGTTCTCTGATACGCCGAATGCGATGGTGTGATTTTTGTTAAGATTCTATGACTTTTAGGGGGTGTTTCCTCCTATTTTCCAAAATAAGACAAATTTTCTCAGGCTTGTAACTTTTGATAACAAATATTAAATTTGATGAAACTTATATATTTAAAATCAGCATAAAAATCCGATTCTTTTGATGTATCTTTTAGCATCAAAATTCCGTTTTTTAGAGTTTCGTTTACTATTGAGCCGGGTCGCTCCTTACTACAGTTCGTTGATTATTAATTAACTTTCGTTGATTACGTATTCGTTGATTACGTTCACCACGAACTGTTTGATTATTAAAATTCAGCACAATGGATGGGAGAATGAGTCGTCGAGTGACCATTCCGAAACCCGAAAAGCGTTTCACTTAGTAGGTATGTTAGATGCGATGGGCATGTAAGCATCAACGAATTATTTTTTCCAGCATTTTTAGAATAGCAGTAGAATCGAAGTTAGTCTCCAATCTCCAAAACCAGACCAGTCGCTCCTTTCAAAGATCAGAATAGCTTTACTGTGCTTCAAAGCTTGTAGAAAGGTAATAAGAAAGCTTGTAGAAAGGGTAATACAGTAATAGAGTGGAGTATGAATGGTAATACAGACATAATTCCTCTTTTTAAAGTTCTCAGATTCCTAGCCAAAAATTCCAGCTGAAAATTATTTTCGAAGTTTTCTTTATCTTGACCATTGTACACTTTTTAAAATGGACTCAAGTTTACTACATCAAGAACCAACAGATTTATCACTAAAAAAAAACTTCCTGTCTTCCTTTGCGCTATCCAACACTGGGGAGCCACCTTGAGAATATATTGCCTAAAATGGTTCGTAACGACAATTCTATCACTCACAGAACATCCATTTATATCAATACAAAGTGACTGGCCTCTGTGTTCTTTTCCCATAAAGTCATTAATGACTCAAAATGTCGCTTAGCTATCTCTCTTGTGATCTGAGAACATCTTTTGGAATACTTCTTCTTCGCATGCTATTTACTTTATTTCTAACTCTCCTTGACTACAAAATCTGCTATTAGCAAGTTCCTATATTAGCAAGTGCACATAAAGCAAGTTCCTTTTATTTATAATGTCAATCAGGGTTGCCAACAGCGGTAAAATTGTACCACTTTGGCACATTTCCCCTCTAAAGGTATATTTTGGTACAATCAGAAATTTCCTGGTACATTTTACAAAATGTGGTACAATATGGCACAGTAAGATTTGACTAGGCGTCAGGACGCAGCGAGCGGAGGGAATTGTTGTTTTTATATATAGGTGAGCAGCTATTTGGAGGAGTGACACCAAAATGGTCTCTGCAGGGGAAAGTAGGTCTCCCAAAAATCTTTGAAAAAAGATATCTGATACGTTGTTCTCTATATTTTAATGTAATTTTCCGACCGTCCACGTGTTGTGCGTAGCGAAAAAAAATGTTGTCGTCTTGCCCGTAGCACAACGCAAAAAAAAGATATGGTACAATTTTTTGATCAGTAGTACAATTTTAGGGCGTTTTGTGGTACTTTTTCTTCCGAAGTGTTGGCAACACTGATGCCAGTTGTTTTTCCTTGATCCAAGGCTTTCGTGGATTGCGTTTTTTTTTAGCCAGTTGCAATGGATAATTTCTCTCGTTGACCGTAAAATAAAGGCATAAATTGATCGTTGGCTGGAGAAGAATCACTGGAGGTCTTCAGGACCAAGCTCCGCTTGAAATGATTCAGCTCCTCGACAAAGTATTCTTTTTTCTTTTTCTTAATCGCGTGCCTGTATTTCCTTTGAGTACTTTTTTAAGATAGGTCAAGTGAGCCTATACTAAGAGATGATCAAAACCTGGATATAGTAATAAATCAGATTAACTTTCTCTTTCGGCTTTCGTGGATTGCGCTTTTGTTGTGCCAGTTGCAATGGACAATTTCTCTCGTTGACCGTAAAATAAAGACATAAATTGATTGTTGGCTGGAGAAGAATCACTAGAGATCTTCAGGACCAAGCTCCGCTTGAGATGTTTCAGCTCCTCGGCAAAAATATTCTTCTCCATTTTTCTTCATCGCGTGCCTGTATTTCTTTTGTGTCCTTTTTCAAAATACGTCAAGTGAGCCACTACAGGGAGATGATTTAAACCTGAATATAGTAACGAATCAAATTAACTTTCACTTAAATAACTGCTTTCCATGCATCCCCAACATTATCAATTAGCATCACAGATTGATGAAAAATTCGAGTAGGGAGACTGAACTGGGTAGCTAAAAGCATTTTTGAATGCAACAAATATAGTTAGTGAATAATTGCTGGTAATACACCGAGTGCCTTTCATTACATTTAAACCGAAAACTATCTTGTTTAAAACAAATGCCCATTAATGTGCCTTTCCGTTGCGTAGACATTGTAATAAATAATTTTTACAACATATTCTTGTGGTAGAGCATTTTTTGAATAACTAAAAGAACGAACTAAAATCTATCGCAAAGATTCTGGGTTTAACGAGGAAAAGCCTCGTTGAATTACATAGTAATTTCTGTTCGTTTCAAGTTTTGATCTTACTGAAAAGAACTTCACTAAAAAAGACGGTTTTGTTTTCTTTAATTTATGTTCGTTTTTATACTATTTCCAGGTTTATCCAACATATCATCAGACTACCTCTCCCTATATCCCCCCCTCAAAGGCTCACTGATATTTACTTAGGTCTTAAAAAGTGCTTTTTTTAGCCTTCGGGAACCAACAAAGGTATCAAAGGGACAAACATGCAGTCGTTACGCAGTCATTATTCAGTCGTTGAACAGTTAAGATCTAACTATTCTTTTAAAAAGGAATAATCTCAGTTTCAAACCAGTTGCTGGTAAAGGACTTTTATTCTGATTTAATTAGACACTGAATTCTTTCAGTAGTTACGAAATAGTGAGAACATTTTTACGTCTTATAAACTATTAAAAATATTCATTCAGTATCTGTAACCAAGTGGAATATCTGACGTCACCGAATAACTTGAATTGACTGAAGGTTTTGTCCGTTGCATAAATTGAACTCTTGGCATTATTAAAATAAGACTTATTTCAAATAAAATTAAAGAGCGGTATGTCAGTTTGGCAGTAATGAAGATTATAGTGGCACAAAATTGTATCCGTATTGGCAAGACCTGTGGAAAGTAGAGCTTTGAATTTGTTCATGTCATTCCAAGGAATGTTTACACAAGGCCAGAATTAAGGGGATAGCCATATCTCTAATGATGCAGAATCTCGAATAATGGCAAAGGTCACCCTAATGAATGGTCAGTTGGAAAAAATAGACCCAATTTTCATCAGAAATAGCGGGAATAAATGGGGGGCTGGCCCAGATATCAGAGGCACCATTTGGAGGGGGGGGTCAAATGCCCACCCCAGATTTTCCAGGGGGCCCAAGCTTCCACCGAAAAGGGCCCTTTGCCGGCCATAATAATAACACTATCTGCTATTAACCATTGTAAACTTTGAAAAGAGGTTAGATACTTTATTAAATTCTCAAGTTCTGTCAAATGCCCATTTCCTAGATGATTATATTAATATTATAAATTCTGAATATTTGCAGTAATTCCTCTAAGTTCATAGACTAAAATAGGTCAGTTCCAGGCCTATCATTCCTTGATGGAATCGTTCCTTGTTATCTTCCAATTGCACTACATAGAAGCAATTATGCGAGCGACGAAATCGCTGTCTCAGCAGCTCCATGCCGTCACCATCGACTTGGTTATTTCTCGATCGCGCACCCTGATTCAGGCCACAAGAAGCAAACTCACCGACCTGCGTTCAGATGCTTCATTTGTATCGCTTTTCAAGAAGGCTAAAGAGCTTACACCAGAACTCGAAATTGAAGTACCTGCTGTGAATAGACCCGCGACTAGACCCTCCTCTGTTGGTCAGAAAGGACGACCTTGAAGAACTCAAAAGATCACCAAGCATTGGAAACAATTTGTGACAACTTTGACGCTAGGAAATAATTTCATCGAATCTGGAAATTGGACTGCTACTTTTGCGGATGAAATGAAGCAAGAATACTTCAAAACTTTTGACCATCTACTAGCCGAATTTGACAGAAGGTTCACAGATAACTTGCCAGTGCTGAGTACGCTCGAAGCTTTGGATCCAAGCTCAACCAAGTTTATGGACACAGAGCTGCTCAAGCTTTTCTCTTCTCTTTAGGGCGAGCTGGATATCGACAGCATTCTTCTCATTTCTCAAGCTGGTATTGCCAAGCGTTTCTTGCTCAATGAGAAGAAAAAGCCGGAAAACTTCCTAGACATTGTTGACCATCTTCAGGCATTACCAGTGGCTTACTCAGGAGTAATTAAAGTACTTCGTATTGCTGCCACACTTCCTGATACAACAGCGAGCCATGAGCGTTTGTTTTCTAGCCTAGAAATAGTGAAAAACTACCTGCGGTCTACAACAGGAGATGATCGTCTCAGTCACCTCCTTTTGATATTTGCAGAGAAGAATTTAGTAAAAAATTTGGACTACAACCAGCTTGTTGACAATTTTGCAAAGATGAAAGCTCGGCGGTTCCCCTTGTTACCTTGAATGTTGTTATATTTTTTTTTTATCTTGTTATGTTTTTCCTTTTTGCAAATATATTTGATCTGGAAGATTTCTGCTGAAGGAAAACTGAGATTTTGGTTACAATCATGACAATGAAGGTTACTTTCACCGACGTATTGTTTACTTAAATAAGAAAGTTTCTCGCTGAGGAATGCCAGTCTGTAGTCTGGTTGAATTTTCCACTTTCAGTTTAATCACTTAACTTCGTTGATTGTATTCTTCGTTGTTGTAATTAATCTTAGAGGTCAGTGTGGCTGAGTATCTCATTTGGTTACAGTACATTTTCAAGCAACACACGGGTGCTGAAAATGCATTTTTACTTAGAATATTCGATCAATGTGCTGCCAAAACCCGGATTTTTCTTACGTGACACAAAGTGAATTGGGGGGGGGGGCAGATGGAGTTCATGCCCACCCCAAGATTTGGCCCAAATGGCGCCTCTGCCAGTTATCAATTGAGTTGGAGGGAGCGATCGCTGAAGTTAAGGCAGAAAATATAAATACGCAGCGAGAAGTGGATTCTCTGAGAACTGAACTGGAGAAGATGCGACTTAAAATGAGTAATATAGAGGCTGATTCGAAACGAACAAAAGTAATTTTGTATAACTTTGATCCGTCAAGACGAGCGCAGACATTAGGCTACTTGAAGATGTAGTTGCCACTTTTAACCAGTTTAAACCGAATGCCTCGATACATCTTAGCTACATAAAAGACGTTTTCCGCAATAAGTTTAATCAAAACCCCCGCCCCGTTTTGGTTAAATTTACGAGCACTTTTTCCCGCTATCTTGCTCTGAAATCAGGTCAACATTTTGGACACGCAAAAATTTGGATTACGCCTGACTACACAACACGAGAATTACTTCCGAGAATGAAAATGAAATTTACCCTTGAGGTAGCGAAATCAGCGGGAAAAGAGGTGAAGTTGCGTGGTATGAAATTGTTTGTAGAGAACAAGGGTTATATATACAACTAGCTGTTGGGGTTTGCGCTTCATGCCACCCCAACACCTAGTTGATGGGGGCGCTTCGTGCCCCCCAAGCCCCCTCCCCCCGCGCGCGTAAGTCGTTACGCGCCATATTAGTTACGCGCCAGTGTAGTTGTGTCTCCCTGTGTCCCACCTGTGAATATAGATAGATATATAAATATATATATATATATATATATATGTGTGTGTGTGTTTTTAACTACGTAAAACTTGCGAATATACAACATTCTTCGATATCCCATTGTCTGTGCATATAAATAGATTGTCAGGTTTACCGACTCTTGAACATGCAACATAAAACTGTCCATGGGAAAAATAATCCGTATTCAGATCTATACCTCATTATTCTAATGATTGCCCTTGAGCTTTGTTGATGGTGATTGCTAATCGAACATTCCCTGTGACCCCGTCGCCATTTATATATCCCCCTGTGCCCCCGGCGTCCCCGTTGTAGTTGTGTCCCTTTGTCCCGGTCGTCATTTATATTCCCAGTATCTCGGTCCTCATTTGTGTCCCAGTGTCCCAGTCTGTAATTCCTCTTTGAGCGTCCCGGTCGTCATTTATATTCCCTGTGTCCCGGTCGTCATTTGTGTCCCGGTGTCCCGATCTGTAATTTATCTTTGAGTGTCCCGGTCGTCATTTATATGTCTCGGTCGTTATTTGTGTCCCAGTGTCCCAGTCTGTAATTTCTCTTTGAGTGTCCCGGTCGTCATTTATATTCCCTGTGTCCCGGTTTTTAGTTTTCTTTTTCTCCTTTATTTTTCAGTTTTTTTCCTTTTTTTAATTTTTTTTCTTTTTCAGTTTTTAGTTTTTTAATTTTTTTTAGTTTTTTTATTAGTTTTTAGTTTGTTTTTTTTTTAGTTTTTTTGTAGTTTGTACCTTTTTTTCTTTTTTTTTCTTTTTTAGTTTTTAGTTTTTTACCTTTTTTTATTTTTTTTTAGTTTTTTAGCTTTTTTGGTTTTTTTAGTATTTTCCTTTTAGTTTTTTTTTTTGTAGTTTTTACCTTTTTTAGTTTTTTTTTCTTCTTTTGTATTAATGCTAAAACCAAGGTTCGAACCTGGAACCTCTCGGACCTAGAACCTGGAACATAACGCTTTACCAACTCAGCTACTTCGGCTTGAATACATTCGTTTTTGAATTGGTATATGATGACTAACTTCATGACGACATACAGCTCAATCCTTATAATGATGTCAGTCGACAGACAGACAAACAACTTATTTTTGTATATATAGATTTCGAAACTGATGCGATAGACGAGCGCACAGTACCTGGTGGTGAATATAGAAGGGGAGTTGCTAGTGCATACCAGGTATTGGCTGTTAGAGGTTGAAACATAACGTTGAAAGATTGCGGAAGACCGAGAGCGGATTCGCAGTTATCAAATTCAGGCGTCACATCTATGCAGTCATTCGGTAGCGCATTTAGTGATTCTACAAAATCGCAAAATGAAATCGAAGTGCATAAAACACCCTTGTCTGTTGCTGCGCCACAAGTTGAAAGGGGCGCTCCAAAGAGAGGAAATTCTGAAATTATTAGCCCGAATGATAGTGCGCGAATTACAACAAAGCCACCTTTTCTTAGAGGTAGGGCCACAATAAATGAAAGGCAGATCACACCTCGTAAGCAATCTTTCCAAGATCAAAGTAATCGGCCAAAAGAATAGGGAGACCAGGGCCATAGTGCTGTACAGGAAAGAATAAATATAGTGCATTGGAACATTCAAGGATGGAGTGAAATGAAAATTAATAGTCTACTGGTATCGCAGTGTATGTTTGATATTGTAGCATTATCTGAAACATGGTTGGAAAAAGAAATTCAGTTTGAAAGGTTTCGGTATTTCGGTGTCCATCGTAAAAAATCTAAGAATGGACGAACTTATGGAGGAGTCGCAATTTTTGTATCTGAAAATTTTTTGTCTCAGCATGAAGTCCAACGGCTGAAGAGTGTTTCTTGTAATTTGATTAAATAAAAAAAAACAAGTTTTTTTAAGTGAAAATAAGGAGCGACATTAAAACTTAAAACGAACAGAAATTACTCCGTATATGAAAGGGGCTTTTCCTCCTCGACACCCCGCTCCTTACGCTAAAGTTTTTTATTGTTTTAAAAAGTAGAGTTGCGAGAAAGAATCAAACTTTAGCGCAAGGAGCGGGGTGTCGAGGAGGAAAAGCCCCTTTCATATACGGAGTAATTTCTGTAAGTTTTCAGTTTTAATGTCGCTCCTTACTTTCATTTAAAAAAACTTGTTTTTTTTTATTTAATTTCTGAAAGTTTTTGAATTAATGCATGTCTGATTTTGGCTCTCCGTACATAAATTACTAAAATGAAATTTGCATATTAATTCTTTTTTTGGCTAAATGGCTTTCTCTTAGTTTTTGATCAGACGATTTTGAGAAATAAGGGGTGGGGAAGGAGGTCTAGTTGCCCTCCAATTTTTCGGTTACTCAAAAAGGCAACTAGATCTTTTAATTTTTAACGAACGTTTTTATTAGTAAAAAAAAACGTAACTTAAAAATTAACTTACGTAACAAACGTACGTAACTTACGTAACTTACGTTACCTTTTATCCCAATTCTTTAAGAATGACCCCTGAATCAGAAAGGCCGTAGAATAAATAGTTGAAATTATTTAAAAAATTTTTAGCATAAAGAGCGAAGTATTTATCTCCTCCTAAATACCTTGCTCTCTATGCTAAAGTATTTTTAGAACCCTTCATATGCGTAATAATCTCTGTTCGTTTTAAGTTTTAATGCTTCTCCTTACTTTCAATTGAAAAAACTTTTTCATGTTTATATTTTCATTGTTTTTTTATAGTAATGCTAGAAAGTCCTGCGCCCTTTTCATTGAATTTCTCTTCCCCCATGAAATACTCCTCCAAGGAAAGATCCTCCCATATAGCCCCCTCCCCTGAACCCCACACCCAAACCAAAAAAATCCCCCTGATAACGTCGGTACACTTCCCAGTAACCATTACTGTATGTAAACATTGGTCAAAGTTTGTAACTTGCAGCCCCTCCCCCAGGGACTTTGGGGGGTAAGTCATCCCCAAAGACATAGTTATTATGGTTTCCGACTATGCGGAACAAAATGGCTATCTCAAAATTTTGATCCGTTGACTTTGGGGAAAAAATGAGCATGGGAGGGGGCCTAGGTGCCCTCCAATTTTTTGGTTACTTAAAAAGGGCACTAGAACTTTTCATTTCCGTTAGAATGAGCCCTCTTGCAACACTCTAGGACCACTTGGTCGATACGATGACCCCTGGAAAAAAAAAAACAAAAAACAAATAAACACGCACCCGTGATTTGTCTTCTGGCAAAAAATACGAAATTCCACATTTTTGTAGATTGGACCTTGGAATTTTTTCTATAGGGTTCTCTGATACGCTGAATGCGATGGTGTAATTTTCGTTAAGATCCTATGACTTTTAGGGGGTGTTACCCCCTATTTTCCAAAATAAGGCAAATTTTCTCAGGCTCGTAACTTTTGATGACAAAGACTAAATTTGATGAAACTTATATATTTAAAATCAGCATAAAAATCCGATTCTTTTGATATATCTTTTAGTATCGAAATTCCGTTTTTTAAAGTTTCGTTTACTATTGAGCCGGGTCGCTCCTTACTACAGTTCGTTACCACGAACTGTTTGATATGGTTAAGAGTCAAAGCCGATGGACGGTTTATTATTTTTTGTGCAATTTATATCCCTCCAGAGTCGAGCTCGTACAACGAGGAGGATACGTGGTGTATATAAGAGGGTGAAAAACGTAAATTTTCTATTCAGTTTCCTTCTGACTTGTTTTGTCTTATGGGGGACTTTAATGGTTATGTTAGGGTTACTCCATAAGTTTTGATGTCACCTCATGCCTGTACGGATGAAGCTGCTTGGGAGGTTTGGGATGATTTAGTAATTCATCTCCCTCCTAGGGTAAGTAAGGACCATAGTAGAAGAAAGAATAATTGGGGCCGTAAAATTTTGGATTTTTGTGGTAAGGAAAATGTTGTTATTTTCAATGGAAGAGTTGGAAAGGATGGAGATGTGGGAAATTTCACTTGTTTTTCTGGGACTTCTCCAAGTGTAATTGATTATATTTTGGTGGATATTCCTCTTTGGCATCTATGTGCGGATTTCAAGGTGATGGCAGTGGTAGGTTCAGATCACTTGCCTGTTAGGGCTACTTTTGAGTTGGTTAGTTCTAAGAAACTAGCGACTAATAGTGATAGGAAGAAAAAACGCAGGAAAAACTGAGGATTTAGGGATTAGAAAGGCACTGAAAGTAACAGGAGAGAATGAGAAAATTTTTCAGAGTATGATGACGAGTGAAGAAGTTCAGCAGGAATTAGAGAAATGTTTGGTTTTACTAGGTGATGGACAAATAGAGGAGTCGTTAGCATTAGTAAATGATGTTGTATATAAGGTAGGTTCAAAGTTAAATTTTAGAGTTAAGAATTATATTAAGAATGGATTTTTTTATGACGATTGTGAAAGAAAACGCCGGGAAGTTTTTGAGGCACTGGGGAAAGCGAGGGATAGCATAGGTAGTAGGGAAAATACTAGATTTTATATGGATTATAAGTTGATTTGGAATAAGTATAAGAAAATGTTGAAGATTAAGAAAAAAGAGCATGAAATTAGGACAGGAGAGCAACTGAAAAAAAAAATTATAGAGAAGGAGATATTAGGACCTTTTGGCGCATAGTCAAAAATTCTATAGGAGGAACAGAGGTTTGTGATGGTATTCCAGTAATAGATTCTTGGCCTACATATTTAGAGGAGAGAGAAAACGAAGTGATTAGAGACCAGGGAGGAACTAGTTTAAGTGTAGATCTGGTATCTGCTTTACGTGATGTAGTTGATAGGCCAATGCAAGAATATGATTATGATTTGGTTGCTCCCATCCAAGTAAATGAAGTTTGGGAGGCAATGAAAGGAATGAGAGGCGGGTCTGCTCCAGGTTTAGATGGAATACCAATCGCACTTTGGAAGTGGGGACGGGTGTGGCTGCTGCCTGTTATAGCAGGGATGTTTTCCGGTATATTGAACAGTGCAGAATGGCCCTTGTCTTGGGCTATGGTAGGGACTGTATCTAGGTTAGTTGCTACTAGGCTAGAATCTCAGGAAGTTCAGGTTTGGTAAGCTGAGAAGGCCACCTCGCCCTCCCTTGGGATATAGGTGGAGGTCAAGGAGAACTAGGGCGAAGAAATTTAGCTAAAAATGGGATTGGCTCCGGATGATTTGAAATGGGTAATATATGTAAGGGGAAATTTTATGTCTCGTGTAGAACGTAGGAAATATTTAGGGGGAAATAGATTGAGGGATGGTCCTTACAGTTGCCCTATGTGTGGAGAGATGGGTGAGTCTTTGCAACATTTTTTAGGGGGTTGCAGGGAGTTGAGGGATTTGCGGTTTGGAAATATTTGATAGGGAGGTTGGGGGGAGAGATTGGATTTCGGAAATTTTGAGAAGTAGGTGTTACTTAACTATAAATAAGATTGGAAAGTTCGTCCGGGTAGGTGTGAGGTATCGTGATGTTTTCTTAAATAATTAGTTTAATGTCTTTTCAGTCTATGTTTGCTGCTGTATTTTTTTCACTTGTTTTGTGTTTGTCACCATGGCCCAACTGGGATTTTTGTGTGAATAGATCTATCTAATCGTGTATAATTTCTGTACATGCTTTATTGAAGTTTTGATTTAACTGTATATTTTAATTTCTTATATACATATTTATTAAATATTTATACATTTTTTTGAAGCCTGAAATGAATCAATTCAGCATAATGAAGCTGGAAGAATAGTGTAAATTACCCATTTATTTTGGATGTACCGCTTGAATCTTAAAGAACAAATTCACCACCACACGTCACAATGGCCTCTGAAATTTTAAAGTTCAATAGATAGATAATTTTATATAATTATAAAATTAAATAAAATTTAATTAATAAAAAATAAAATAAAGAATAAAAAAATTTAATAAAAATATCCTTAAAATTAAATATTAAAATACGGAATGATTTTTTAGTAATTATAAGCCGATAGGTTTTCTTAGAATTTTTCCTTGATGGTATTTTGGACCCTTTCGGGCTAAATTTTGTTTCTTTGTGTCGTATAACGACAGAAAATATTTTTCTGTTCATTAATCTCTTTTGCTATATGACAATAGTAATAAAACTTTCAGTTTTCGGTATAGTGAGCTGTCTATCAATTTTATGTTCCCACTGAACGGATTCGATAGCCCTTTGGGAAAACAAATCGAAAGAAAATGGGCATGCATCTGTGACTAACTTTCTTAGACACAATACAATATTTCACCTATTATCGAATATTGGCTTATAAAGTCTGCAATAGAGTTCTCTTACATGCTCTCTTTGAATTTTAGCAAGATAACTCATTTCCCCCTTTGTTTTCCTCTTTTTTGTAAAGTTGGGGAATATTTTCTTAGGTGAAAAAAAAAGCTGATGAGTAAATCTAAATTTTTGGAATCATTTATCTGGAATCACCATGAAAATTCAGTTTTTTAATATATGTATTGTTGTCAAATTTCTTTTGTTGGGCTTCCAGCCGTCCTAGTCGTTAGCAAGCTAAACTTGAAATCTTGTATCCTTGAGGATATTAGCCCGAGTCCTGGTGGCAAATGTTATTTGGTTTGAAACGAGGGTAATTCAGTGACTCTGTAAGCTTAAATGACCCAGCTATGAATGGGTGTTTTCTCTGCAAGACAAAACATAAGTAAAACATAAATTAATTTTCCTTGACTTTTTCTTAGGAAGCTGGACAGACTTTCGGTGGGAGCAGTTTTAGCCGTTATATAATGCTTGAAGTTCATTATAATAACCCCCGTCTGAAGAAAGGTATGTTTTCCGCTATAATTACAACTGTTGTATCTATGAGAAAAAAGGCAAGGATAAAGATCCTCCGTAACCATTACTGGTGAATAGGGCATCAAATTGACGTTTCTGTTGCTGATTGTTTCATTTCTGGCCATGTAACAAGCTTTGCGGTGGCAGGAATCCAACTCCAGACCCCACATTGCCAAGCAGAGCATCAATTCACCGTGCTACCCCATGGTATATACGAGGGACAGGGCAAGTTTTCCAAAACAGTGAAAACTGTAAATTATGTAAAATTAAAGACATTTGAACTAATCGTGGAAATGCAAGGGGTCAGGTTCAGCATTTGAAAGACGGAAATATTATTTATATAAAAGTTGGGTTTCAAACATTTCAATATAGTCAATTATAGTTGGACTAAAAACTTGAATTGTTACAACTATTTAAGCGGACAGCAAAACAAAAAGATCATGAACTATATCTTAGATAAAATACATCTTTAACCTATCGGCAAAAAGGTTCTTTTCCAGACAATCCCTTAAAAATTACTTGACTTGCTTGATTTGATTCTCCTACCCATTAGGCGTCAGCCAGCGTCGGGAGAGTAGACGCCATCCTCCTCCAGGATACCCGGTCTTGAGCGGCCGCGGGTGTATCTTCAAATCTTACTCCTGCCATTTTCAGAAACTGGTATAGACTATCAGATAATCTCATTTTTAGACGACCGCATGATCATTTTTACTCAGTGGTCACGGGGTTGAAATTATAGGTAGTGGAACACGGGATTTATTCCATGGAATTCTGGAATTCAAAGAAGATGACCGTAACATCCCAGCGTGCGCTGTGCTACCAACAAGGAAAATTAAATCTGCTTCACACGGGTTAAGAGGTTGGCGTTACTGATCATATCAGCAACTTATCAGTGACATATCAGTAAACAATTATATCAGTGAAGTCCTTCTATCTTTCAGAGCCCTTTTGTTTGAGTCACATCCATCTTTTTCAAAGTCGAGACAGCTGTTAGTCAGGCTTCTGCACCGTATACCAGAAGCACCAGGTTTCTGCACCGTTCGAGAACATAGATATAATAAATATCCCCATCTTTGTGAGACGACTGACAGCATGGCTGTGCCAGATTTTTTAGACTCCCTAGGATGGAAAATACACTGGCGATTCATGCGTTGACTTTTCTCGCTACTGAACCATCCCTTGACAAAAAAGGAAGCGAGATATGCAAAATCATTCATGACTGCTACTTGGTTTTGACATACCTCGACTGCAGACAGGATTTTCGTTTAGCTCCAGGTGATGTTGATCCCAATTTTGCTAACATTTTCTCTCATGACTGTTAGCGCTGCATCAAGTTCTTCTAGGGAATTTGTCATTAGTGTCAAGTCGTCGACGAAGTAAGCGTCACTCAAAAGTCTGTCACCAAGCTTCCGATCGAATATCCGATCGGGTAGTCGTCTTCTTAATCAAATAGTCAATCACGAAATTAAACAGTTCGTAAGTTGCGGCGCATCCCTTCTGAGCTCCTCCACAAATGCTGAATGGTTGGCAACCCTTCCCCTTCACTTCACAACTTCACAATACAGCTTGGTGCTTGTTCATACAGATTTTCGAAGAAAAAGCAGAGCTTCTGTGGCAGACCAGTTGCTCTGAGTAAGATCCTCAGCTTCCTAGCTACAAAGTGGAAAGCGACTTTGAAGTTGACAAAGGCTATTAATGCCTGCTGTCAGGCATTAATATCCTTAATTATTATTCTGCCTGTCAGGCAAAAGAAGCCTTATCTTCTCTATTACTTGCCACAGAGTGAATGTTTACTCGGTTGTGGAACAGCCGAATGTTTGCTCGCTTGTGGAATAAATCCTGCTTATTATACTCGTCAGTTTCTTGAAAACATAAGATTAGCCCTAATTAAGTGAAAACCTAAGATTGGCCAATTAAGTTAGCCAAAAATTTAAAAGGGGAATATTACAAAATTAAAGGTTCTTTTGCTTGTTTGACTATAAATAATCTGTTAAGAGAAATACTGAAGCCATACTAATCGAACTGAATGCTTCCTGATGTACTAGCTTTCGAAGTTAAGGCTATATGGAAATGCAGCTAGTTTTAAACGACAAATAGAGAAAATCTAAAGTTCATTTCTATAAACACCACTTATAGTGTTAGAAAGCCTGCATGTTTGCTATAGAAGCTTTGCTATAAATAACATGATAGATGTTTATACCAGACGCATACTATAAGCAAACTATAGTATAAAACAAATAACTATAAAATATAACAAAAACTTTATATAAACATACTAATAATAATAAACTATATATAAACATACAAAAAAATATATAAACATACTATAAAACAAGAACAAGTAAGCATTTAGAGCGAAATATCTAAAAATATAAAACGTCGCGTAAAACGACCTTTTCTTTTTGAATTTGTAAATTCCTTTGTGTCGTACAATGTAATCGAAAAGGACCTACTTTGGATTAAATACATGAATTTGTATTGTTTTATGTTGTATATTGTAAATTACAATTACTTTTTTAGTAATAATTTTCACTCCCAATGAATTACCCAAACATGGCTACTGCGGGAGGGATGAAAAAAATAGTAAGTAAAATGTTAGATACTTAGAAAAAATTTTAAAATATTAGAACTAAAACATTTATCGTATTGTAATATTATCGTTCTTTCATTGATTTCTTCAGATAAACTATGATTATAAGATTTGAGTAAAAATAGATCCACGAAAATAGCCTGCAAAGATAAAATTTCTTATAAGAAAAAAAATTGCTCCCAAAATGGTTGTACCAACTTGATGCATACACAGTTTATATTTCAGTATGGATTTTCAATAACTTTGAGTAATTTTTATTAATGTGATCTATATAATTATTTTTATTATTACTTTGACGTTATCAAGTTTGACGTCCATAAAGTGTTTTATTATTTTAAAAAGTAGAGTCGTGAGAAAGAGTCAAACTTCAGTGAAAACGGCGGGGCACTGAGGAGGGACAACCCCTTTCATATACGGAATAATTTCTGTCCGTTTTAAATTTTAATGTCACTCCTTACTTACAGTTAAAAAAACTTGTTTTTTCATTTAATTTCTAAAGGTTTTTGAATTAATGCAGGTTTTGATTTTGGTTCAATGTATATGAATAATCAAAACGAAATTTGTATATTAATTGTACTTTTGTTTGGCTAAATGGCTTTCTCAAAGTTTCGATCGCATGGTTTTGAGAAACAAAAAGACGGAGGAGGGGGCCTAGTAGCCCTCCAATCTTTTTGGTCACTTAAAAAGGCCACTAAAACTTTTCATTTTATTTACGAACGTTTTATATGTAATAAATATACGTAACTTACAAAATAAACTTACGTAGCGAACTTCTATATTCGTATATTTTATTACGTATATGAGGGGTATGCCCCCTCGTCAATACCTTGCTCTCTACGCTAAAGTTTTATTTTGTTACAATTCTGAATTACCCCTGAGTCACAGAGGATGTTTAATTAGAATAAACAGCTCGTTTGAAATTGCCGAAAATACTTTAGCGTAAAGAACAAGGTATTGAGAAGGAGACGAAACCCCTCAAATACGTAAAAATTTCTGTTCGTTCTAAGTTTTAATTTTGCTCCTTATTTCCAGTTGAAAAAAATTGTTTTGTTTTTTTCTATTTAATTTCTGAATGTTTTTAAGTTAATGCAGGTTTTGATTTTGGCTCACCGTACAAGAATAATGCATGCAAGAATAATACGATATTTGCATATTAATTTTACTTTTTTTTGGCTAAATAGCTTTCTCCAAGTTTTGATCGGACGATTTTGAGAAAAAAGGAGCGGGGAGGGGTCCTAGTTGTCCTCCAATTCTTTGATTACTTAAAAAGTCCACCAGAACTTTTAATTTTATTTTAAGAACGTTTTTTATTACTAATATACGTAACTTACAAATTAGCTTACCCAATAAACTTCTATATTTCTATATTTTTTTTCAAGCATATGAAGGGGTTCGCCCCTTCGTCATTACCTCGCTCTTTACACTAAAGTTCGAATTTTGTTCCAATTCTTTAAGAATGATCCCTTAATCATAAAGGCCATTTAATTAGAAAAAACAGCTCTTTTGAAATTACTAAAAACACTTTAGCGTAAAGAGCGAGACATGATAATTTCTCTGCGTTTTAAGTTTTAATGTTACTCCTTACTTTCAGTTGAAATAACTTGTTTTTTGTTTTATTCAATTTCTCATTGTTTTTTAAATAATCCTGGAGAATCCAGTGTCCCCTTCATGGAAATCCTTTTACCCCATGATATATTCCTCCATGGAAATATCCTTTCATGTAATCTATATATGTATTATAAACCATAGAAAGTGGTTTTAACAGTGAAGGAAAGGTTGACGTCCATACTATTGGACAGTAGGAAACGTAAGATCGGATCAAGGAGTGAAAAAGGATTTCCAAAATTGATCCGGGGAAAATATGCTTAAGTTTCCTTAAAATACCAAGACTCCAGCATATCTACATTTTAAATAAGATATGCATTGGTTTCCCCAAAGACATAGTTGTTAGATTTTTTGACTATGCTGAACAAAATGGCTATCTTGAAATTTTGATCTGATGACTTTGGGGAAAAATGAGCGTGGGAGGGTGCTTATTTACCGTACAATTTTTTGTAAAATGGCACTAGAAGTTTTAATTTTCGTTAGATTGAGCCCTCTCCCGATATCCTTGGACCACTGGATCGATACGATCAGCCCTTGGGAAAAAAACAGATAAACAAATTGACGCGCATCCGTGTCTTTCTCTTTTAGAATCCGTTTTCTTTTGGCAAAGAATGCAAAATTCCACATTTCTACAGATAGGAGCTTAAAACCTCTACATTAGGGTTCTCTGATACACTGAATGTGATGATGTGATTTTCATTAAGATTCTACTACTTTTATGAAGTTTTTCCCCCTTTTTTCGAAAATAAGGAAAATTTTCTCTGGCTCGTAACTTTTGATGGGTATTACTAAATTTGACGAAACTTATATATTTAAAATCAGCGTAAAAATTTGATTCATTTGATATATTATATTAGTATCAAAATTCTGCTTTTTAGAATTTCGGTTACAATTTAGCCGCCTCGCTCCTTTACTACAGATCGTTACCACGAACTGTTTGAAAATCTTTTCACCCAAGCAGTTTTATTTCTAAAAACATTGTTCTTGTCAAATTTCGGTCTTTACTTCCAATTGAATTTCATTTTTTTTTCTTTATACCCCTTGAATTTTGTTTATCCTTATTAAAAAATTATTAAGTTGCATGTCAGTTGGTTCAAAAACAAGAAGCTTGATAGTTACGTCTTATAGCCACCACACTCAAGCATCAATGTAGTTCCCACCGAGCCAAAGCTAATGTTGTCTGGTATAAAGACCTTGGAAACCGGTTATTGTCTCATGTTCGCGACACAAGGTCTTGAGTGTGGTTGCTATAAGAATAAAGTACCAAAAGTTTTTTTTACATATGCTCCAGTTACGTACGTAGGGGCTGGATATCACTGATCCTGTTCTTCTCTCCTTAAAAAAAAAATATGTGGATTTTTGTCATTTTTTTATACTTCTGTACAATTCGTCTGTTGAGAGCAGTTATGCCGAATCTGTTTTTCTGAATAATCGAGGAAAACAAGTTTCAAAATTTTGACATTTGTATCTCAGAATCGGCTGTAGCTAAAGCGCTGATGTCTTTCAACAATGTCAATTAGACCAGTCGAAAGAGATTTTTTTTTTTTTTTACACAAGATAGCAAACACCAAAAACAAGAACAAAAATATGGAATTATTTTCGCAAGACAGTGGGAAACTAACTAGAATGAATTTTTCGGCCCTGTGTCCAAGGGCCGAATAGGACCATAGTGTGGTCTTATTCGCTATTTACACAAGATAGCACCGAACGTAATTTTTTGCTCAGAAGAGTCAAACTTTAGCGTAAAGAGCGGCGCGTTGATGAGAAAGCAGCCCCTTTCATATACGAAGTCACTTCTGTTCGTTTTAAGTTTTAATGTCGCTCCTTACTTTCAGTTGAAAAAACTTGTTTTTTTTATTTAATTACGTATAAGATCGCATTTTATTGCAAGACTTAATTTATTTGTGTGATTTGCTGAGGACCGCTCTTGCATAAAGAGTCAAAATATACATTTAAGTCTTAAAAAAATTCGCTGTCTTAGGTAAATTTTACCATCACTTTAGCTGTTGTTGTTTTATTACGAAAACTCTAATTTGTAATTCTATAATTGGTCTTTAATTATCAGGCAGCATATGAAGTTGAACTTCTTTTAAGTGCTAACCATTGAAAAATCGAGTTATTTTTACACTATTTATTTTAAGAAAAGAAACAAATCAGATTAAAGTTAAAATCAAATAAAATCATATTCGTTGAAACATTTTCAAATATTTGTTTTTAATTTTAGTTTTAAGATCGTATTTTATTGCAATTCTTAGTTTATTCATATATGTGCTTTGATGAGAACAGCTCTTGGATAAAGAAGCGAAATATTGATGAGGCGTATTGAAAGAGGCGTGAATTAATAAATATTGATTGATTGATTGATTTAAGTCTTAAGAAGTTTCACTGTCTTAGGTAAATTTACCATCGTTTTACCTGTTATTGTTTTATTATGAATACTTTTTTTGTAAGTCTATAATTGGTCCTTAATCATCCGGCAGAATATGAAGTTAAATTTTCTTTCCCGTGCTAACCATTAAAAAATAGAATTATATTTACGCTATTTTTTTAAGAAAAGAAATAAATTAGATTAAAAATAAAATCGAATAGAATCTTATTCATTAAAACTTTTTTATATTTGTTTTTGATTTTAGCTTTAAGATCTATTTTATTGCAAGTCTTATTTTATTTATATAACATTGCTGAGGACTGCTCTTGGATAAAGAAGCGAAATATCCATTCAAGTTTTAAAAAAAAATTACTGTTTCAGGTGAATTTACCTTCGTTTTACCTGTTTTTGTTTTACAAGTCTATAATTGGTCCTTTTTGCAAGTCTATAATTGGTCCTTTTTGCAAGTCTATAATTGGTCCTTAATTACCAGGCAAAATATGAAATTAAATTTTGGTTTCCGTGCCAACCATTAAAAATTAATGTTACTTTTACACTATTTAATTTTAAAAAAGAAATAAATCATATTGAAAATAAAATCATATTCATTAAGCTGGTCTTCTTTTCCTCCTTTCGCTCAATTTTTCTTTTCTCAATAGTAATAAGTTGCTGGTTACAGGAATAGTGGACAATTCTGGTATTCGACTTTATTACACAAAAAAGCTTCGGAAACATGATGCTGGTATTATTGAACTGGGTTTGGAATACACTGACAAAATGGCTATACCACCATTACAAGAGGAATTTGTTCTTTCTGGATATTGCGTACCAGAATGCACAGCAGTGGTAAGCTTCCCTTTCTTCCCTTATACATAGAAACTATCAATCAATTTAATTAGTTCAATTACTGCTACTTCTACTACTAACAACTTGCTGCAGCAACAATCCGTCTGAGGCCCACACAGCTATGCACATTCCTCATCCGTCTCAATTTATTAAAGCCTCCCTCTTTACACCCTCCAAAGAATTTAAATTTCCTTGAAATCCTTTCTTAAAACTTCTTTCAACCCCAGTTTTTGGTTGGCCCTAGCTCCGTGATTCCCAGCTCAGGGCACCACCGGTGGGGCATGGCAATGTTTTGGTGGGTTGTGGGCAGGACGTGAAACCTTCGACTGACTATGCATTAGAGCCTTCATTTTTTTTAAATTTCATGTAAATAAATCTTTCCTTTGGAAACCATTTCTTCATGTGAAGAAATTTTTAAAGAGCAAAAAAGATATATGATAGTGTCGTAAATAAATAATACATACCTTATATTCCAAAAATTACTTCACAGCTGAAAAGAGTTTGTTTAAAATATAATTTACGTGTTAGTCTTCACAAGTAATTTAAATATAATGAATCTTCTCAATTCTGTTAAGGATAAAACCCCAATTACTCGTCAAATACCATGTAGTTGTGGAAATTATTAAATTAGTCGAACCCACCAAAATGTGGGAACAAGATTACAGCAACACAAAGAAGGTATTGAAAAAGCGTTAAAATCTAAAAATAGCCTTATATCTTTCGATTCAACTTTAAGCAAGAATATTTTTAAAATCCAAACCATTATGTTTTATTGGACGAAGCAATTTTAATTAGCAATGACCTAGGAATCAAAGAAATTTTCCGCGAGGCAATCGAAATCAAACGAAACTTAATAATACATCCCCAAATAGAGACTTGGGTGAGTATACACTCAACCCTATGCACACAAAATTGATTATAGAAAATAATCTAGTCTAAATAAAACAAAAATAGGAACCAATAAAACAAAGCCCAATCCCAAAAGAAATACAAAATTAGCTGCGGAGAAGGCAAACATCGCAATAAAAAATTACTCCAATTTTTAATATTTTAAATTAAAGAACAAGTGTTTTTAACTAAAAGTAAAGAGCGACATTAAAACTTAACGAACAGAAATTACTCCGTATATGAAAGGGGCTGTTCCCTCTTAAATGTCCCCTCTTTACGCTAAAGTTTGACTCTTTCTGTCAACTCTAATTTTTAAAACAGTAAAAAAAATTTAGCGTAAAGAGCGGGGCATTGAGGAGGGATCAGCCCCTTTTATATACGGAGTAATTTCTGTTCGTTTTAAGCTTTAACGTCGCTCCTTACTTTCAGTTAGAAAAACTTGTTTTTTATTTAATATATTCTGAACGCTTAATAATTTCTGAACGTGTTTAATTAATGCATGTTTTGATTTTGGTTCTCCGCAAATCAATAATTAAAACGAAATTTGCATATTAATTTATTGTTTGATCGGACGATTTTGAGAAAAAAAAGGAGCAGGGGAGTAGGCATAGTTACCCTCCAATTTTTTGGTTACTTAAAAAGTCCACTAGAACTTTTAATTTTATTTTAAGAACGTTTTTTATTAGTAATAAATATACGTAAATTACAAATTAACTTACGTAACGAACTTCTATATTCGTATGTTTTATTAGGTATATGAGAGGGTTCGCGCCATCGTCAATACCTCGCTCTTTACACTAAAGCTTAAATTGTGTCCCAATTGCTTAAGAATGACCCCTGAATCTCAAAGGCGTAAAATAAATAGTTGAAATTAATAAAATTACTTTAGCATAAAGAGCGAGTTATTAGGAAGAGGTGAACCCCTCATATGCGTAATAATTTCTGTTCGTTTTAAGTTTTAATGCTGCTCCTTACTTTCAGTTGAAAAACCTTTTTCATATTTACTTTCAAATCCCCTGACAGCGTCTGTACACTTCCCAATAACCATTACTATATGTAAACACTGGTCAAAGTTTGTAACTTGCAGCCCCTCCCACGGTGACTTTGGGGGAGTAAGCCGTCCCCAAGGATATAGTTATCAAGTTTTTCGAATAAAATGGCTATATCAGAATTTCGATCCGGATGACTTTTGGAAAAAAATAAACGTGGAAGGGGGCCTAGGTGCCCTCTGATTTTTTGGTCACTTGAAAAGGGCACTAAAACTTTTAATTTCCATTAGAATGAGCCCTCTTGCGACATTCTAGGACCACTGGGTCGATACCATCCCCCCTGGGGAAAAAAACAAACAAAAACGCATCCGTGATCTGTCTTGTGGCAAAAAAATACACAAATTCCACATTTTTGTAGATAGGAGCTTGAAAATTATACTGCAGTATTCTCTGATACGCTGAATGTGATGGTGTGATTTTCGTTAAGACTCCGTGACTTTTAAGGGGTGTTTTTCCCTATTTTCTAAAATAAGGCAAATTTTTTCAGGCTTGTACCTTTTGATGGGTAAGAGAAAACTTGATGAAACTTATATATTTGAAATCAGCATTAAAATTTGATTCTTTTGATGTAGCTATTGGTATCAAAGTTCCGTTTTTTAGAGTTTCGGTTACTATTGAGCCGGGTCGCTCCTTATTACAATTCGTTACCACGAACTGTTTGATACAATTAGTGAAATGAATGAACCTTTTTAGCTTGTAAAATGTTAGTTTTTATCACACACTCTTGGCTGAACTTTCCGTTACGAAGTAATGATGCCAAGACTATTTTAAAAAATGGATTTTTAACCAAGAACTTTTATTGTAAGTGTTTTTTGTGTTATTTTTTATCATTTCCTTTGCTGATGACGGCCCTTATATATAGGGCCGAAATATTCATATAGGTTTGGTTCATTCACTGTGTTGGGAAAAAAAGTCCTCATTATTCTCTCTTCTGTATTTGTATTATGATAGTGTCACGAGACCGTTACACACTCCATAAAAGGTTATTAAAAGAATATTATTTTTCATTATTGGGCTATAAAATATGCCTAGAGGACGACCCAAAAGAGATACCAAGTTAATAGCCTTTTAAGATTCCTTCAGGTGAATACGAGTAAAATTTTGGATATCAAATTGAAATATCACAAGGGGGCATCAGGAATTTTAGAAATTCCTAGGTGGGGGATGGAACCACTGCTCTAGATGGATGACCGACAAAAACGATCTCTCATCCACAGGAAGTTTCCTACCCATCTCAACCTTTCTCTCATTATATCCTTAACAAGTGAGATCGAAGCCTAATTTTACTACAGCTTACTCTTTGAGATACGGTTAATCAGTCGGATACTGAAACAATCTGTAGAAGTTTCTCTGGAAATATCATATTTCCAGAGCAATAAGAGCAATTCTGCTCCGTTTTTTGGATCATCCACGCTTCAGAACCATACTTGACCACTATCATCACTGTCAGGGGCGGATCTAGAGCAAAACCTTGGGGGGAGAGGGGCAATGTTTTAAGGGCGCTAATAAGAAATATTTTGGGGGGATATGATAAGGGTGCCAATATTTGCCCAAAGTGACAAATTCATTTTCAAAAAGAGTAAAAAACAGAGAAAAAAAGGAATGAGGGCACCAGCAAAAATTTGGGGGGACCCAAGGTCCTCTCAGACCATCCCCCAGGACCTTTCACAGATCACTGTAGCTTCTAACATTCTAATTAGCTCAATCGACTAAGTGATAGAAAGCACAGCTTATCGAAAGGCCATAAATACTTCACTCTTGTTCAAAATTAAGCTTTTGAACTCAAAAAAAAAAAAAGATAAATGGCAACAATTAAAAGTGACTTTCTGAAGTGACTACTTCACAAAGTGAAGTGAGTAGTTTCTCACTACTCACTGAACAATGCCCCAGAGCATCCTATTACACAAAGAAAAATACCAAACAGATAAGAACCTTTCAGAAAAGAAATAGAAATGAAAAATAAAGACAAGTGAATATATGAAGGGTAAGAATTTATTTAATTTTTAGCAATAATGTCTTTAGGGTCGTAAGAGATATACAAATATGTGCTCGTATATATATACATATATATATATATATATATATATATATATATATATATATATATATATATGTGGATATATATGTGTATATATATATACACATATATATATATAAAGAAAAGAGAAATCACCAATGCAACAGCACAAACAAATTAAAAAACAAAACAAAAAAAAGGAGACAGAAGGAGAAAAGGAAGACTGTTTTCCTAAATTAGTGATTAATATAGACCAGCACTTGAATGAGGCCTTAAACCTACTCATCCATACAATCACATAGGTCAAACAGTATTAGCCATACACAATCAACCATAAGGAATAATCCATGGACAGGCAGTCATGTCGTCAATAAGTATAAGTCGTCATTTACCAAACAATATAAACAGTAAAGACAAATAATTCAGAGGCAACAACCCAACACAAGGGCTCATCAGGAGAATACACTTGCCTATAGGGTTTCGGCATTTTAAATTCTCTACCCATTCAAGTGTTGTGCCTACCACAGAATACCTATTGCATCCCCGTGTCAGGTATCACCCCCAAAATACATGCCTATAAAAAAAAACAGCAAGTGTAGAACAGCCAAGTAACACCAAAACAAGCTTATCCTGTTAATATATCCCTCTGTTTAGCAGCAGTAGGTAAACTAAATGTGATAAATTTTACCAAATCACAAATATTAACTCTTTGCGAAAAGCCTGAATGAACTAAAACAATTACAGATTTCATCAGTACCATGTGGTTATTTTTAAAAAATCGGGTCTTTTAGATACACAATTCACAAAATAGATGGCGTTGCATCAACTTTTCGCGAACCTACAAAATTAGCCAAAAATTTCCCTAAGTATATATATATATATATATATATATATATATATATATATATATATATATATATATATACATGTACTACTGGTTTCCTTCTAAAAACTCATTAGCTACCTGAAGCCAACACAGCTATCCACGCTCCTCCTTAATCTTAAAATTTCACTCTTTATCCCCTGCCTAAAAGTTCCAATTTTCTTACGACCTCTTCCTTATGACCTCTTTCCACTCCATTTGGGGATGACCTCCTTTTCGTTTAGCCCCAAATAGAATGACAAAATGAACAATATTTGGCAATCTGTCATTCTTCATCTGTTGAATATGTAAGCCATCTCAACTTTTCTTTTCATTCAACCCCTAAAAAGTAAGATACAGCCATACTTTTCGTATAGCTGTTGTTGAACAAACGGTCAGTCAAACGGGTACATAAACTATCTTAGCCAATTCTAATAAACTCAAAACTCAAACAAAACCTCCTCTGCGTTTCGAATGCCACGTTTCCGAGCACTTGTTAACCACTAGCATTACTATAGCTTCCAATATTCTAGTCGTGGTTCATAGATTTATCTTGCTTGTCCTTCCAAAACGCCCTGGGGCTTGGCGATTCTACCTTATACATTTTCACGGCATTGTTATATTTACCGAGAAGGATAAACTAGTCAGTGACCTTGTGTGTTAATTGAATAAAAAAACGAGTTCTTTTACTGAAAGTAAGTAGCAGTAAGTAGCCCCCTCATATTCGGAACAAACTTTGCTGATTCTAAGTTTTAATGTTTTTCCTTAATTTCAGTTTTAAAAAAACTGACAGTTTTTAATCACTTCTGGAAATCCTATTATCCCTTCCCCCCCCCCCCCCCCCCCCGCCACGTAAAATTCCCCCGGAAAACTGTATTCTCCACAGAAAATTCTCCCCGTGGAAAATCCCCCCCCCACCAAAAAAACGCTTATTTCCCAACAGCAAACACTATATGCGAACTACAGGCAAAATTATGCAGTTTACAGCCCTGTCTTCAGGGACTGTGGGTGTCATGTCATCTCCAAAGGCATAGTTATTGAGCCTTTAAAACTATGCCGAATCAAAGGGCTGTACCAAATTTTGATTGGATGTCTTTGGGGGAAAAAGGGACATGCGAGGGAAGCTTGCTGTCCTCTAATCCTTTTCGTCACTTAAAAATAGCACTAGAACCTTTGATGTCCGTTTGAATGACCCCTCTCCAGATCTTCTGATCAATAACACAAAATTCCACATTTTGTCGATAGGTGCTTAAAATTTCTACAGTATCGCGCCCTGATATGCTGAATCAGATGGTTTGATTTTTGTTCAGGTCGCTTAATTTTTTGGGGGTGCTTCCCTTCCTTTTCCAAAATCAGACAAGTCTCCTTAAACTCGTAGATTTTGATAGGTAACATTGAAATTAATGAATTTTATCATCATTACAAGCCAATCCTCTTGATGTGTCTATTGCTATTACAGTTCATTTTTTTTTATTTTGGTTACTATTGGGCCGGTCGCTCCTTACGTAGAGTTTGTTACCACGAACTGTTTGATAGGAACCTACCATACTTTGGGTGAGTGATATTTAACTATCGACAAAAATGCACGGCTATTTAGTATTTAGGTGATAGGCGATTCAGCTATTTAGGTGATATAGTAGATGGCATCGTTAAAATGCTGATAGCCAAATTGGCTGTTACAATTCTAAAGGCAGTACGTGATTTTTTTTTAACTGCAATTTATAAGCTAGCCTCTTAAGCCTGACACCCACAACATTGGTTTAATCTTCTTTCCAGAAGCTTACTTGGTTCTCAATGCACTTAAAAGGATGTGTTTGTGTACTTAAAGCCCCTTATTCCCTAAAATATCTCCCTTATGTCAATCATCTTTCGATTATTCCCAGCCACAATTTTAGAATGTCCAACAATGTAGCGTAAGAGCGAGGATATTCAAGGAGTCAATAGATCTATAATAATGATTAAACAAAAAAAAAGTTTTTTAACTGAAAGTAAGGAGCAGGATTAAAACTTAAAACGAACAGAAATTGTTCCGTAAATGAAAGAGATTGTCCCCTCTTCAACGCCCCACTCTTTACACTGCAGTTTTTTATTGTTTCAAAAAAGAGAGTTGTGAGAAAGACTCAAACTTTCATATACAGAATAATTTCTGTTCGTTTTAAACTTTAATGTCGCTCCTTACTTGCAGTTAAAAAAAAACTTGTTTTTTTATTTAATTTCTGAACGTTTTTGACTTAATGCATGTTTTGATTTTCGCTCACTGCATATGAATAATTAAAATGAAATTTGCATATTATTTTTTTTTTTTTTTTGGCTAAATGCCTTTCTCATAGTTTTGATCGTACGATTTTGGCAAAAAGAGGTGGGGGAGGAGGTCTAGTTTCCCTCCACTTTTTGGTTACTTAAAAATGCAACTAGAACTTTTTATTTTTTTACGAACGTTTTTATTAGTAATAAATATACCTAACTTACGAATTAACTAATGTAACGAACTTCTATATTTGTATATTTTATTACGTATATGAGGGGGTTCGCCCCCTCGTCGATACCTCACTATTTACACTAAAGCTTGAATTTCGTCCCAATTCTTTAAGAATGACCCCTGAATCACAAAGACCATGGAATAAATAGTTGAAATTACTAAAAATACTTTAGCGTAAAGAGCAAGGTATTGTGGTCGAGAGGAACCCCCTTATATGCGTAGTATTTTCTGTTCGTTTTAAGTTTTAATGCTGCTACTTACTTCCAGTTGAAGTAACTTTTTTTTAACTTATTTTCTCATTGTTTTTTTTTTAGATAAGGCTAGAAAATCTTGCGCCCCTTCATTGAATTCTCTTCCCTCATGATATATTCCTCAATGGAAAGATCCTCCCACGTAACCCCCTCCCCACGACCCACCACAACGCGGAAAAGTCTTCCTGAAAGCGTCTGGACACTTCCCAATAACCATTACTATATGTAAACAATGGTCAAAGCTTGTAACTTGCAGCACCTCTCCTGAGGACTTTGAGGGATTAAGTAATCCCCAAAGATATAGTTATTAGGTTTTTCGACTATGCTGAACAAAATGGCTACCTCAAAATTTTTATTCGATGACTTTGAGAAAACAATGAGCGTCGGAGGGGCCTAGGTGCCCTTCATTTTCGGTCACTTAAAAAAAGCACTAGAACTTTTAACTTCCTTTAGAATGATCCCTCTCACGACATTCTAGGACCACTGGGTCGATACGATCACCCCTAAAAAAACAAAGTAAGTAAGTAAAAAAGACGGCACTAGACCTTAAAGTTCAGCTAGGAAGTGCAATGGGGGGTCGGGGTCCACAACCATCCTGTGCTTTCGCACACCCTTCCTGCTTACCTTCCCCGGATCTCTCCAGGTACCCATTTAGAGCTGGGTCGAATGTGGCTGAGTTTACAGAGTCACGCCACTGACTCCCGTCCCAAACTAAATGACTGGTCACAGCTGGGATTGAACCCGTGCCCCTTGGACACAGAATTCCCACGCCAGCGCGCCAACCACTCAGCCAGGACGGCTTTGATTTTGTGTTTTTGAAAAAAAATAAGTAATACTGGAAAATCCTGCACCCCCTTCATGGAAATTGTCTTCCCCCATGATAAATTCCTCCATAGAAAGATCCTGTCCCGTGACCCCCGAAACCCCACCCCCCACACTATAAAAAATACCCCCTGAAAACATCAGTATACTTCATCAATAACCAATACAATGTGTAAACAAGGGGCAAGGTTCATAACTTGCAGCCTGTTGGGGATTAAATTGTCCTCAAAGACATATTTATTAGATTTTTGACTATTTTCAACAAAATGGCTATCTCAAAATTTTGATCCGGTGTCTTTTGATGTATGCATTGTTATCAAAATTTTTAGAGTTTCGATTACTATTCAGCCGGGTGCTCCCTAGTACAGTGCGTTACTACGAACTGTTTGATTAAACATTTCACTTAGGAGGGATGAAGTCAATGCTATGAACAAAATAAGACCTACCCGTAAGTGTTAAAAGTAAAAAAAAAACAGTCAAAATGAAGACGAACCTGTCTTCATAGTCTTCCAAGCTTTACAAGTAGGGATTAGCTGGAGGGTAAAACTGGAAAACACTTTTTCATTCTCCATATTTGGGTGTAAGTGCATTGCATAAAACACTGACCAGGTACAAAACTTTCTAAGATAGCGAAAAGCTATTTTTTACCACTTCTGCGGTGTATAATATATTATTTCGAACTCATGCTTTTTTACTGTTTTAAAAAGTAGACTTAAGAGAAAGAGTTAAACTTGCGCGTAAAGTGCGGTGCGTTGAGGAGGAAAAGCTCCTTTCATATATGGAGTAATTTCTGTTCGCTTTAAGTTTTAATGTCGCTCCTTACTTTCAGTAAAAAAAACCTGTTTTTTTCTTATTTAATTTCTGGACGATTTTGAATTAATGTATGTTTTGATCTTGGCTCTCCGCACATAAATAATTAAAATGAAATTCTCATATTAATTTTTTTTGGCTAAAAGGCTTTCTCATAGTTTTAATTGGAAGATTTTAAGAAAAAAAGGAGCGAGGGAGGAGGCCTAGTTGCCCTCCGATTTTTTGATTACTTAAAAAGGCAGCTAGAACTTTTAATTTTTTAAGAACGTTTTCATTAGTAAAAAATATACGTAACTTACGAATTAACTTACGTAACGAACTTCTATATTCGTATGTTTTCATTGCGTACATGAGAGAGTTCATCCCCTCGTCAGTACCTCGCTCTTTACACTAAAGCTTAAATTTTGTCCCAATTCCTTAAGAATGACCCCTGAATCACAAAGGCCGTAGAATAAACAGTTGAAATTACTAAAAATGTTTTAGCGTAAAGAGCGAGGTATTACGAGGAGGTACACCCCTCATATGCGTAATAATTTCTGTTTGTTTTAAGATTTAATGCTGCTCCTTAATTACAGTTGAAAAAACTTTTCATATTTATTTTTTATCGTTTTTTAATAATGCTAGAAAATCCTGCGCTCCCTTCATTTGAATTCTCTTCCCCCCTCACAAATTCCTCCATGGAAAGATCCTCCCAGGTAACCCCCATCAACTTCTCCCCCCCTCCTCCATCAAACCAAAAACATCCCTCTGAAAACATCTGTACACTTCCCAATAACCATTACTATGTGCAAACACAGGTCACAGTTTGTAACTTGCAGCCCCTCCCACGGGGACTGTGGGGGAGTAAGTCGTCCCCAAGGACATAGCTATCAAGTTTTTTTACTATGGTGAATAAAGTCGCTATCTCAGAATTTTGATCCGACGACTTTGGGGAAAAATGAGCGTGGGAGAGGGCCTAGGTACCCTCCAATTCTTTTGGTAACTTAAAAAGGGCACTAGAGCTTTTAGTTTTCGTTAGAATGAGCCCTCTCGCGACATTCTAGGACCACTGAGTCTATTCTGATCACCCCTGGGAAAAAAATAAATAAACACGCATCCGCGATCTGTCTTATGGCAAAAAATGCGAAATTCCACATGTTTGTAAATGGGAGCTTACGACTTCCAAATTAGGGTTCTCTGATACGCTGAATCTGATGGTGTGATTTTCGTTAAGATTGTATGACTTTTAGGGGGGGGGTCCCCTATTTTCTAAAATAAGGCCAATTTTCTCAGTAACTTTGTAACTTTTGATGGGTAAGACTAATCTTGAAGAAACTTATATATTTAAAATCAGCATTAAAATGGGATTCTTTTGATGTAACTATTGGTATCAAAATTCCACTTTTTTGAGTTTCGGTTACTATTGAGCCGGGTCACTCCTTACTACAGTTCGTTACCACGAACTGTTTGATTTTGCAGCATTTATGCTTCAGATGAAACAATAGAGAGTTCATGAAGCAGAAAAGTTCTCTGATATCCATTATTAGCTTGACCGGAGCATGTGTCTGGAGGTGGCTATGATGACTAGTTATCCCTACTTACGGTGAATAGGGCCTTTATGTCAGCTAAAAGTAGTTAAGTTTCCTAATATGAGAAGCCTTGCCACCCGCCTTTAGAAAATAAATTTGGAGATTTCTTTACCCTAAGACATGGCAATGTACCAATTTGTGAACATTTTTTTACGAAAAAATGTATTTATAGAAAAAAAGGTTTTCAGGTTGTTTGTATGAATAAAACAAACTTTCTTGCGAACAGGGACATAATTTTCTATGGGTCAGGGGAGCAACTGCCCCTCCAAAACCTAGGTTTGCTCCATCCTCAGACCACAGTTCGCCCCCCCCAGGTACAATTTAGTTTCTCTAAAAACTTGCCGAAACTAAGATAAGCCTGCATAGTTCAAGTATACACAGAAACGGGTCACTTTTCTTTACTATATCGTTACCTTAACGGTAACACATGGCTCGTCTCTTGGTTTCCACAGTCATTCTCACTTGATTTGAGAAAATTGACTCCAACGTTACCTCACCCCCTCCCAAGATTTAAAAAAAAAATTATGGTCGAGATTCTAACAGATGAGAGGTGCAGTCAGAAGAAAATTATGGTCGAGATTCTTTTGGTGAATTGAAATTTAGTTTCATAATATCGATTGAAGAGTTGAACGATTGGCAGGCCGAATTATTAGTTTCCTTTATCCTGGGGTATAACTTCTTCAAAATCCTGGGCGTTGGGGGGGGGGCAAAGTATGAGTAAATCTTCCAAAGTTAAGTGGAAATGACCTAGTGAAAAATGAAAAACGAGATGAAAAAAAGGCAAAGGCATGCTAAAGAGAACTGATCTGTTTCTGTGAATGCTAGAATTAGTATGCCTATCTTAGCTATGAAAAAAAAATTGAAGTCACTAAACTTCAGCTGGAGGGCAGTTGTCCCCCCTGCCTTTTAGCAAATTACGCCCCTGCCTCTATCGACTCCTTAAACGCTTACAAGAGAAACACAACATCGCTATGGAGAATATACGATACTATTGCCTCCCAGCTAATATTATTAGTGTTACTATCACTTTTTACAAGACCAGCTAGGCGCTGTACGAGCGGATGATGTTAACCTCAAGGAATGGATCGTGTTCATTCCAGTGCGACAAGGCTGAATCCTCTCTCTGTCCTCTCCTCGTTGTCTTCGGATATGTTACTTGGTGAGAGGGATGCAGTTTAATTAGAGCCATCTTTATCATAAAGAGCCATTTTAATTGAGCCATCTTGATTGTGCATCTTTATCATCTAAGAGAAGACATGCAGCTGAAGATTAAACAGCTCTCAAATATAGATGGATGAGTTGGATTGTCGATCAGTAGTTGAAAGACAATATTTATGCACCACAACATGCAGCGGCTACTGAAAATTGGCTTTGATGAATTAGAGAAGGATGTAAAATTGAAGCATGTTGGAACCCTCATAGATTCTGATAGAAGCCTGGAGCGAGCGTGAAGTTACAATACCCATTGCCAATCCATGTATTTATTTTACCCAACTTTGAAAAATCTGGAGTAACTCTGCAAAATCACTAACTCCGTAACTCCGAATCCTGAGTAGCAATTTCTTCTCTTCATTAATGTACGGATGCGAGAAAGGGCCACTGACAAAACAACTTGAAAAATGAATACTAAGTTTCAAGAATAACTACTTCCGGCGCTTCTAGAGGATCCACTGGTCTGATAAAACTACGAACACATTCATGCGTAAATACAAAGCAATCGTTGAAATTTTAGAAAATCATAAATAGCAAATGGTGGTTTGGGGCCACAAGGGATGTAAAGGTGATAGCAGGCTCTCCTAGGATGCCCGGTGCTCGGTTCCTCCTGACAATAGAAGGCATGAACGGCAGGAAGGAACACTCGGCCGTCGCCTACAGAAGGATGCTACACAGATGAGAATACCTTTAGAAGACATGTTGCCGCAAGCTCTGCGTAGGTCGTTGTGGAGAGGCAACTTTTTTTCCTTACGCTTCAATGTGGGAGAAACTAAATCTAAATAATGAAGACAAATCTTCAACAAACTTAATACTCTTTTTATTGGTTAATACTCTTTTTATTAAATTAAGATAAGAAAGATGTTTCATTACATAGATTCGTTTAATTGGTAGTTCCATTGAGTTCATTTTATGTTTTTTCATTGAAGGTTTTTATTGAAGGTTTCTTCAAGAACTGAATTCCCATTCTAACATCTCTCATATTGAAAACAACGTTTTGTGAATTTGAGTAGTCAAAATTCTTCTACCGGAACAGTGGCGCTATAGGTTTGCCTAGTCACGTGAAAAAGTAGATTGCAAGAGTTTCAAGTCTGGCTCAAGCCTTGCCATTCGATGAATAAAGGAGTAAAACAGCCGTTTAACTAATTTTGAATTTAGTTTTTGATTCTATCTTCTTTTCTTCATTTTATGTTTTTTCATTGAAGGTTGTTATTGAAGGTTTCTTCAAGAACTGAATTCCCATTCTAACATCTCTCATATTGAAAACAACGTTTTGTGAATTGGAGTAGTCAAAATTCTTCTACCCGAACAGTGGCGCTATAGGTTTGCCTAGTCACGTGATAAAGTAGATTGCAAGAGTTTCAAGTCTGGCTCAAGCCTTGCCATTCGATGAATAAAGGAGTAAAACAGCCGTTTAACTAATTTTGAATTTAGTTTTTGATTCTATCTTCTTTTCTTCATTTTATGTTTTTTCATTGAAGGTTGTTATTGAAGGTTTCTTCAAGAACTGAATTCCCATTCTAACATCTCTCATATTGAAAACAACGTTTTGTGAATTTGAGTAGTCAAAATTCTTCTACCCGAACAGTGGCGCTATCGGTTTGCCTAGTCACGTGATAAAGTAGATTGCAAGAGTTTCAAGTCTGGCTCAAGCCTTGCCATTCGATGAATAAAGGAGTAAAACAGCTATTTAACTAATTTTGAATTTAGTTTTTGATTCTATCTTCTTTTCTTTATTTTATGTTTTTTCATTGAAGGTTGTTATTGAAGGTTTCTTCAAGAACTGAATTCCCATTCTAACATCTCTCATATTGAAAACAACGTTTTGTGAATTTGAGTAGTCAAAATTCTTCTACCCGAACAGTGGCGCTATAGGTTTGCCTAGTCACGTGATAAAGTAGATTGCAAGAGTTTCAAGTCTGGCTCAAGCCTTGCCATTCGATGAATAAAGGAGTAAAACAGCCGTTTAACTAATTTTGAATTTAGTTTTAGATTCTATCTTCTTTTCTTCATTTTATGTTTTTTCATTGAAGGTTGTTATTGAAGGTTTCTTCAAGAACTGAATTCCCATTCTAACATCTCTCATATTGAAAACAACGTTTTGTGAATTTGAGTAGTCAAAATTCTTCTACCCGAACAGTGGCGCTATAGGTTTGCCATGTCACGTGATAAAGTAGATTGCAAGAGTTTCAAGTCTGGCTCAAGCCTTGCCATTCGATGAATAAAGGAGTAAAACAGCCGTTTAGCTAATTTTGAATTTAGTTTTTGATTCTATCTTCTTTTCTTCATTTTATGTTTTTTCATTGAAGGTTGTTATTGAAGGTTTCTTCAAGAACTGAATTCCCATTCTAACATCTCTTATATTGAAAACAACGTTTTGTAAATTTGAGTAGTCAAAATTTTTCTACCCGAACAGTGGCGCTATAGGTTTGCCTAGTCACGTGATAAAGTAGATTGCAAGAGTTTCAAGTCTGTTTCAAGCCTTGCCATTCGATGAATAAAGGAGTAAAATAGCCGTTTAACTAATTTTGAATTTAGTTTTTGATTCTATCTTCTTTTCCCAAAATAGAATTTAGCAAAGATACATAAATACTTTTAGCAAAATAATATTTAGAATTCAGAGTACAAACGTTGTGTTTGTGAATACTAACACAAGCGTAAGCTTTTCCTAGTAATTTTATGTTTTACTTACCTTTTACTTGTCTTTTAGAAGAATAAAGTTTGAAAAATAGTAAAATTAATCGGACATTTCTTGTGCCAAGTTGCCAGTTTTTTAAATTAAACTAAAATAATAATATACTTTCCTAATAATAACAATAACCAAAATTAAAATATTTGATATACCAAAATTAATGAAGTAATAAAAATAAAAATTAAATTAATAAAATAAAATGTGGTCCCCCCCAACCTACACCGTACATGTTAGGGTAGCACTTTTCTCTTAACTAGTAACAAAAAATGACACATTCTACCAAATTGGCTTCTTATCCTAAATTTTAGCCAAATAATTCTTGCTTATCTTTAGTTTGCTTCTTAGTTAAGATAGTACATAGTATTAACTAATGGCCAATTTTATTCAATTAAAAGAAGAAAATGGGAAAACAGAGTAAGAACGACACGTGCCGCAATATTGGCCTCATATCCAAAATTTTAGCTCCATAGTTCTTGATACCTTTCTTTTTGATACCATCTTCTTGATACCTTTTGTTTCCTTTTCGGTAAAAAATCAAATGTCTTCTTTAAAAAAAAAATCAGAAATGCAGAGTAAAAATTATATAATATTATGTGTAATATAATATTATATATAATTATTATGCTTAATATGAGGGGTTTTGCCCCCTCACCAATACCTCGCTTTTTACGCTGAAGTTCGAATGTTAATCTAATTCTTTAAGAACGCCCCCTGAATTCCAAAAGTCGTCCAATTAGAATAAATAGCTCTTTTGAAATTACTTAAAATACTTTAGCGCAAAGAGGGAGATATTGAAGAGGGGGCGAACCCCCTCATATACGTGATAATTTCTGTTCTTTTTAAGTTTTAATGTTGCTCCTTATTTTCAGTTGAAAAAACTTGTTTTTTAATTTAATTTCTGATTATTTTTTAAATAATGCTGGTAAATCCAGCATCCCCCCCTCATGGGAATTCTCTTCCCATGAAAAATTCCGTCATGGAAAAATCCTCCAACGTAACCGTCTCTCCCGAACTCCTCCCCAGCCACCAGAAAAAATCCCTCCTGAAAATGTCTGTATGCTTCCCAATAACCAATACTATATGTAAACAAGGGGCAAAGCTCATAACTTGAAGTCCTTCCTTCTGGGACTGTGGGGGATTAAGTCGCCCTCAAAGACATAGTTATTAGATTGTTCTACTATGTTGAACAAAATGGCTATCTCAAAATCTTGATCTGGTGACTTTTCAAAAAAATTACTGTTGGAGGGGGCCTAGTTGCCTCTCAATTTCGTAGTCACTTAAAAACAGCACTAAAACTTTTATTTCCGTTCGGATAAGCCCTTTTGCGACATTCTAGGACCACTGGGTCGATACGATCACCCCCGGGGAAAAAAACGAACAAACACGCATCCGTGATTCTGGCAAAAAATACAAAATTCCACATTTTTGCAGATAGGAGCTTGAAATCTCTACAGTAGGGTTCTCTGACACGCTAAATATGATGATGTAATTTCCATTAAGATTCTATGACTTTTGGGGATCTTTCCTTCTTTTTTGAAAATAAAACGAATTTTCTCAGGCTCGTAACTTTTGATGGGTAGGACTAAACTTATCTTGATGGCTTGATAAAACATGTATTTAAAATCAGCATAGAAATATGATTCTTTTGATGTATCTATTTGATCAAAATTTCGCTTTTGAGAGTTTCGGTTACTATTGAGCCGGGTCGCTCCTCACTTAACAGTTCGTTACCACAAACTGTTTGATGCTAACAAATGAGTGAAGCTGTCCACTTGATTGACCCTTTCGATCGTGATACTACTTCTGCAAAACAAGGCCAATCTAATAAATGACTCTTATTTTGGGTCTCTATTTTTGGGTTTAGGCGCCAGTTTTTGTACACATATTGCATAGGTTGAAAAACGACATTTTTTATTCGTTTCAAGATAGTTTTTTGATTATGAATCTTCAAAAATGACATTCCCAGGTCCAGATTTTTAAGTTAGAGGTCCTCGAAATGAATATTAAGGGGTAGGAGGATAATTTACTCTATAGCTCCCTTTATTCCAAGGAATACTTCAAGCCCTCCAAAACATATTCTAAAAGGCAACTTAGGGGCTAGTATGATCCTCAAATCACTGCATTAAACAGATTAAACTTGAGCATGAATAGCAGGGAGTGCGGTGAATTTCGCTTTTTATTTTCATCAGAAAAACTAAACTTTTTTACTGTTTCCCTACAAAGGGATATTAGATAAAATTATTTCTGTCAGTGGAAAAAAAGCAAGATTAAGACTCGGTCATTAGATACACTAAGTGCCATCTTTACTGAAAAGGAAACTAAAGATAAAAAGAAGAATTATGAAGCTAAATGATAAGTCTAAGGATAAGTCTCTTGGATATGTCTAAGAAGCTACTATTGTAGTGGGTGTCATTTATTTTATGATAGGGTTGTTATCAGTAGAAAGGAAATTCCTTCTCAAACATGTACGATGGAGGTTGGAGAGAACACCCCTTTCGCCAATATTTTGATTAATTCTTATATTTCAATTTTTGTCTTAGCCACTATAAAGAATGAGTTTTTTTTCTTCTAGAATAACTAACAGACTAGTAACTATGTATAAGACAAGGTAAGTAATATCTACCCTATTTTTCTTATTTGTTTCTGTTATAATTTTTCTATTATAAATTCTATTATAATCTTTTTTTCTATTCTATTTTCTATTATGGTTTCTATTATACTTTTTTTCTTATTTTCTCTATTTTTCTATTTTTTTATTATAAAAAGAAAAAGGGTCATTGTTTACATCTTTACTAAAAAAAGGAACTGAAGATAAAGCGAAGACTTATGGAGGTAAAATTTTTGGTAAGAAGCCAATATTGTAGCCCGTGTCATTTATTTTTATAGATGGGTTGTTACCAGTAGAGGAAACGGCCCTTCTCAACATTGTGAGATTCTCATAAATTATGTGAGAAACTTTCATGAGAGAGTTTCTTCAGTTAAGGAACAACATTAGCACTTATTACAAACAGAAATTATTACGTATATGAGGGGATTGGAATTTTGTATTTTGTGCCAGAGGAAAGATCACAGATGCATGTTTTTTTTTTCTTTTTTTCAAGGGGTGATCGAATCAACCCAGTCTTCCTAGAATATCGGAATAGACCTCGCTCGAACGGAAGATAAAAGCTCTACTACCCTTTTATGGTTACCAAATAATCGGAGGACAACTAGGCCACCCCTTCCCTCAGTTTTATTCCAAAAATCCTCCGATCAAAATTGTAGATAGCCATTTTATTCATCATAGTTGAAAGGTCCAATAACTATTCCATTGGGTATAACATGACCCCTTCCCATAGCCCCAGGGGAAAGGTCTTTAAGTTATAAAATTTGCCCATTGTTTACGCATAGTATTTGTTATTGGGGTGCATGCATACATTTTCGGATGGGGGGAGGGAAGGACACATTTTCTGCTGTTTTTTTTCCACGGGGGAATTTTTCATGGGGAGGGAAGTTTCCAGGGAGTGAATTTGTCAGGGGAAATTTTACACTGCAGGAATTTGCCAGAATTCTTATACAAAATTCTGTTTATATCTCTTGATTTCTCTTTTCTGTCTCAATTTTACGCACGGAGTGGTTAAGAGTAATTGTCCGAGGTAAAATTTTTACCCGGATTGAGTTGTCTAGAGGGTAATGCCATGTTGAGGGGGTTTCTCTGCGGAGGTGGGGTCAGATTTCCAGGTATTATTTAAAAAATTATGAGAAATTAAATTATAAAAAAAGTTTTAAGAGCTGTGTTTCTTAAAATAAAGAGAAATTAGCGAACATGCATCTCAATCCTCTAGTTTAATTTGCTTCTTACAATTTGACATTTTAGGTCTTTCTATATTTGACATTTTAGGACTTACCTTTCGAATCATTCACGGTGTCACTCTTTATTAGGAGTAATTAAAGTTTAAACGTTATTTCCCCCTCCCTCTGTTAAATCTATAAAGCTAGCTCAAATAAATTGACTCATGGAATATCGCCTATATTACTACTACTACTAACAACTCACCACCACCAAGCCGCAAAAGCATTCTTTGTATTTTTTCACGGTTTTGAGTTAAACTTGTTGTTTCTGGTTATATCTCCATTGAATGGACTGGACTGGTGAATTCTGTGAAGTGGTTTGATGTTCCCCTCTTTTTTAATCTCAAGGGATTATATCTTAACAAGTCCCAGAAAAATCATAAAAGCCAGTTATCTTGAAACTACTATTTTCCCGGGAATGTGTAATGAAGGAAGAGGGTTGACTCATCCCCATCAAAGTTGGCAGCATCCCTAAGAGAGCATTGATCCGCTCAGGTTTTACTGGTAGGATCGCCTTCCCTCTGTGTGGTTAGCTTGGACCAACCAGTGAAAAGTCCAGTCTTACTTCCCTTGCTGAAAGAAGTGCTAGATAGCCCTATTATTTCTGCATTCGGTTACAGCCTAAAAAATCTAATGGTTTATTCCTGGCCAGTTATTGGTTGATGTAAAATTTACCGGCTGATAATCTTAGCTTCTTTCTGTTGTAAATTTTGGAGTCAAATAGTTCGCGGTAACGAACTGCAAGTAAGGAGCGACACGGCTCAATAGTGCCCGAAACTCTGAAAAACGGAACTTTGATACCAAAAGATACATCAAGAGAATTGGATATTTATACTGATTTTAAATATATAAGTTTCATATAATTTTAGTCCTACTCATCAAAAGTTACGAGCCTGAGAAAATTTGCCTTATTTTTCGAAAAAAGGGGGAAAGACCACCTAAAAATTATAAAATCTTAATGAAAATCACACCATCAGATTCAGCATATCAGAGAACCCTACTGTAGAGGTTTCAATCTCCTATCTGCAAAAAATGGAATTTTGTATTTTTTGCAAGAAGAAAGATCACAGATGCTTGTTTATTTGGGTTTTTGTTCCCAGGAGTGATCGTATCGACTCAGTGGCCCTAGAATGTTGCAAGAGGGCTCATTTGAACAAAAATTAAAAGTTTTAGAGCCCTTTTTAAATGACAAAAAACTTGAGGGCAACTAGGCCCCCCTCCAACGCTCATTTTTTCCCAAAGTCACCGCATAAAAATTCTGAAATAGGCATTTTGTTCAGCATAGTCGAACAATCTAACAACTATATCTCTGAGGAGACTTAATCCCCCACAGTACCCAGGGAAAGGGCTGCAAGTTATGACTTTTGCACGTTGTTTATGTATAGTATTGGTTATTGGGAAGCATCCAGACGTTTTCGGGGGGATTTTTAAGGTGAGTGGTCGGGGGATTTGGTTATGTGGGAGGATCTTTCCATGGAGGAATTTTTCACGGGGGAAGAGAATTTTCTATGAAGGGTCGCCGGATTTTCCAGCATCATGTAAAAAAAAACGTCAGAAATTAAACGAAAAAACAAGTTTTTTTAACTGAAAGTAAGGAGCAACATTAAAACTTAAAACGAACAGAAATTATTACGTATAGTAGGGGATTTCCCCCCTCGTCAGTACCTTGGTCTTTACGCTAAAGTTCGTAAAGAACAAGGTTTTGAACCAAGATTAGGATATTGGAAGCCACATTGATGATAGGGGTCAAGTATGGTTCTGAAACATGAGCGCTCCGAAAAACAAAGGAAGATTTGCTAGATCTTTTCAAGAGACATTGCCTATGGATTGTTTTGGGTACCTGACTTACTGAGCGTACTTCACACAGTAGGCTGTACGAGTAGTTAAATCCTGCTTTCAAGGGCTATAATGAGAGAAATGTTAGGATGGCTAGGGTTGTCTCTTAGAATGAAGGATGACAGATTGCCAAAGATTGTCCTTTTTGGCCAATCGTCTAGGGCTAAACGGAAAGCAGGCCGTCCTCAGCTGGGTTGGGAGGGTGTTATAAGGAAAGAGGAAAGGGAAATGGGAACATCCTGGGATGCTTCAAACAGATTGGGATGGACGAGGAGCGTGCGAGGCTGTTTTGGCCTCAGGCGGCTTGGTGGTGGTGAGTGTGAAGCAATAGCAATTTCATGCGTTTTGTGTTTTCAGTGAAACGTTAGTTTTTCAAAATTTTACAAATATAGAGAAATGTCACGTGCCAGTTTATTTGGAAAAATTTACAGATACATGCTGCATGTGCTGTATCATTTTTATATTTTTAAATAAAATATAAATATAATTTTATATCTTTTGTGTTTTCAGTAAAGCGCTAGTTTTTCAAAATTCTACAAATATAGAGAAATATCACGAGGCAGTTTATTTTTAAAAAAAATTACAGATAAATACTGCACTCGTGATGAAGCAATAAAATTTGTATGTGTTTTTCTCGTGAATTAAATAAAAAAAAAACTATTTCTTTTAAATGAAAGTAAGGAGTGACATAACAAACTTAAAACGAATAGAAATTTATCCCGTATATGTGGACGCATCATACTCATTAGGGCCTCGTTCTGTACGCTAAAGTTTTATTTTGTTTGAAAATACTTCAAATTCCAATTGAACTTAGCGTAATTAATAACTAACAAACCACAGAGAATCAGGGTACAGAGTCCCTCAAATATCACATCATACCCCGGAAAAGGAACTTTACAAAAGATATATCTGTTATATTATCTTGTCATAAAATACGCATGTTTTTTTGTTTTCATTTATGTATTACTTGGATTTTATTTTTTATACTATGTTTTTTAATTACAAAAAGCCAACGGATATAGCAATTTTCTTTCAAATGAGCCCTAACATATCTCTCTATGATGTTGTCTCTATGACGCATTGTTGCGTCACATGTGAAAAAGTGTTTCTCCTTGTTGCTAAAGATAGAGGACTGCAATTCTCCTAAATGGAGATTTCGGCTTCGAAAATTCCAATCGTTTTATTTCAATCTGGCACCATTTTGTGGGTTTTCCAGTTATTTTTAGGAGTTCTCCCACATTTTTTTTCACAATAAAAGTTTTACTATTAAGATTAATTTAAATAATAGTTACCATTCTTTAATCAGCTTCAACTGACGATTCGTCCTCACTTGACAGTTATTTTGTTTCAAATCAAAAGTTCCTGGGTATATTTTACAAGGACAAGCTGCAAGTTTGTCGCCTAACCTTGCTGCGACGGAGATTGAACACTGGACTCCGTATTGCTAAGCAGAGGATTAATTCACTGTGCTATAACAGGGCTCGGTCATGTAAAGCTCGAAAATAGTCTTCTGCTAATTTCCAGGGGGGTGGATCCATCTTCCCACCTTTCCACATGTTTATATCCATATTTTGAGGAAGTATTATCTCTTGTTTACTGTTTGTGTGGGTGCTATTGGCAGTAATAAAATTTAGAATTTCATGGATGTATATTTTAGGGTCTCCCACAAAATGGAATCACTGTTTTTGGTTCACAGCTTCACACTCATTTGACTGGGAAGCGTGTAATGACGAGGCATATCCGAAATGGCAGAGAATTGCCACCTTTAAACCAGGACCTTCATTATAGTCCTCATTTTCAAGAGATTCGCCTTCTTCGAGAACCAGTAAATGTACTACCGGTAAGTTATTTTTGCTGTTTTTTGTGATAACAGGGCACGATCACTGCTTCCACTATCCTCAAATTTGTTTTGGTTCTCCCAAATTTCCCTTAAAATAACTGATTTCTCCAAAGCGTCCGCGAAAATTAACCTTCGTGAATACGCGAACGTTACAACAAAATACAAATCGTTAAGGTTTACTTTTCGAGAAATTTTAGATACATCAATTTTCGGCTGAGAATTAGAATTCCAAATTTTAGAGCAAAAAGTGTCGGACAGACGTAAAACAAACCCGTATGTCTTACGTATGTCGTATGTGTGACATATATGTGGGAACTAAGGATAAATATCCTTTTCCGCAAAGTCAAAGGAAAATTTCATCAAAGAAATTTTCTTAAGTAACGCTTTTATCTGCAAATGCCTAAAAGAGAAAAAAAGGTTTTTTTTCTACTACCAAGGATAACTGAAATTTTTGACGCTAAAAAATCGTGGAGTGCAATGACATAGAAAGCTTTAGAAAGGCTTTAAGATAAATGACGACATCCCACGCTTTCACTTTCAGTCTTGATATTTTCATTTTTTTTCAGGTAGCAGGAAAATTTTCTATTTTTATTAAGCTGCTTTTTGGATAAAAGCGTTTGTAGAAAGCTTTTCAATATTTTGTTTTACTCTGTTTAATGCTTTACATTATTCTCATTCACTAATGTACATTATACTAACTAATATTACTTGTAAAACTCCATATTGAGACCATGCCTAACTTTCTAAAACAACCGAGAGTCATAGAATCACTTATTCATGATGAATGTTGAGTCTGTGAACTTGTATTTGATTTCTTGAAGACTGGGCCTTTGAAAATTTAGTTCTCTAAACAGGCAAAATAAAAAACAAAGAGTTTAAAAATGAATTAGCGAAAGTTAAGAATATTTTTTTTTTCTTTTTTAGGGTGATTCATAATCACATCATGCTGGTACAATACAAAAATAGGAAAAATTTAACCCTTGGTGGCTTAGTAAAAAGGCAAAGTAAAAAAAATTGTTTAAAAATGAATTGGCAAAAGTTAAGAGTGAAAGTTTTTTTTTTCTTTTTTGGGGTGACTCATTAATCACATCATGCTGGTACGATACAACAAATAGAAAAAAATAACTCTTGTTGGCAAAGTAAAAAGGCAAAGTAAAAAACAAAGTGTTTAAAAATGAATTGGCAAAGTTAAGATTGAAAGTTTTTTTTTTCTTTTTTAGGGTAATTCATTAATCACATCATACTGGTACGATACAACAAATAGGAAAAATGTAACTATTGGTGGCAAATGAAAAGGGTAAAGTAAAAACCAAAGTGTTTAAAGATGAATTGGCAAAAGTTAAGAATGAAAGTTTTTTTTTCCTTTTTTAGGGTGATTCAATAATCACATCATGATGGTACGATCCAACAAATAGAAAAAATGTAACTCTTAGTGGTAAAGTAAAAAGGCAAAAAAAAGTGTTTAAAAATGAATTGGCAAAAGTTAAAAATGAAAGTTTTTTTTTTCTTTTTCAGGGTGATTCATTAATCACATCATGCTGGTACGATACAACACATAGAAAAAATGTAACTCTTGGTGGCTTTAGCATTTCTGACGAAATGTGTGTGAATTACATCCATTATTATCCCAAAGCCGATTTAGAAGTCTGTAAGAGCTCAGTCTCAGACCAGAAGCTGAACGACTACTTTGAATTTATAAACAGGTATTTGAAAGTCATTCTAATTTTCAGCGAATTCTATTTCCATTTTTTTTTTTCTAGGTTTGCCCGTTTTCAGTAATATAAGATTTCTAATCCAGAAAGAGAAATTAATATGACAAGGTTTTTTTAACAATCTGGTTTGATTTTGTTAATGATCTGTTTCTTCTTTTTTGGGTTTTAAATAAGCTTATACTGAAGCTGAAATCAACCCGAATTGTAAAAAAAAAAAAAAACGAACGCATATTTCAAATTCTCATTCATAATTATAAGAAACACGAGAAAACAACCTCATATTGCTGAATATTGGAAGAGCTAGGAGAAGCATGTAAGCAGGAACTTGAATCAGGTCTAAAAATTACAACAGCAACAAAAAACAGGGAAATTAAAGGGAAAATACAAGAATTATAAGAAAAATAGTAAAATATTGAGAAATTTTGAGAGTTTGGGACACTGGATCAAAGGTACCCCTTCTTTCATCCTTCTGTATGTACAACTTTGTCAGTGCAGAGACTTTAAAACCATAATTGTAACTAATATTTGGCTGAAAAACAAAGTTGTTTTGTAGGCTTGACGTCTCCGCTGCTCCTCGATAGCATATCGATATTATTCTATCGATATCATTTTATATTATGCTATCGATATCATATCGATAAAGCATATCGATAGCATCGATAGCATAGATATTATTCTTATTTGGCTGAAAAATTAAGACATGTTGGAGGCTTGACGTTTCCAGCGTCTACAAAATCTAAAAACTACAAAAACCTCAAGAAAACTCAGTTTGGACAGTTGAACAAGCGAAAACAGCTTTTTTAAACAATTAGACTCCAAGAAATAGTGATGTGCCTGAAGAAGAAGAAGATCAGGAAGCAATGCATTAACTGTAGATTCACATGGAAAAAAAATACCGTGATCGGTAATATTCGTGAATTGCGTCAGTAAGCAATTTTGGTTGCTGCTATATCCAGTAGAATTGGCTCTTCCAGGGGTATTGCAGTTGTTTAGAATTAGTTCAACATAAATTTTGCATGACTGTTGCGGTTGTATTAAAAAATACTGGAAAAACTGCCTAGTTCACTTAAAAAGTTAAATCATTTCAACACAAAAAACTGGCTGTATGTCCAAAATTTGGCTTTAAATATAGTAATTTTTTCATATATATAAATTTAAGAGTCGGTATGTTCTTACATATTTATTCATTTTTTTAATGCCAGTGAGTGGGAGCACTGGCTCACCGTAATTAATCCAGCAAAATCCGGCCGACCCACCTATGCTTCGAATGAATGACCACTTTATATCTTATAAATTTTACTTATTAATATTATGATTTTTATTAATATACTATTTGCAAATTAATTTTCGTTATTGACGAAGGTTTTGTCTTTGGGATTAATTAGGGCAAAAATATATATTTATGAAAGTCTAAGCAGAAAATGTCTCACAATATCCATTTAAATCTATCATGGGGTAAACATGTTCCAGAAACAGGTATAATGAATAGTATGAAAGTTAGCATCAGGACTACTTTCTTTTATTTTTTTTTTCTCTCTGTTTGACAAACATTGAGGCAAATTTGTTTTGAAAGTGCTCTCATGACTCTTAGCAGGTGTTTCTGGGGTCTATCTATGCATTAATAAAACAGGTAGCGTGCAAATCTGAAAGCTAGGAAATACTTGGAAATTTAGAACTGACGTTAGGTTTAATTTATCTATTTTTTTATGAATAGCAGTCATGAATTTCTAGTAGCCTAACGTTATTTTCTAATTTTATAGCTATTTTAGTTAGAATAGTTGAAAAGCACGATACATATACTTCTGGGAATAACGTGGCACTAACAGGCCATGGAGCAAGTGCCTTAAATTGTATAAATTGCTACTTGTTTACAGATTGGTTTTATTAAATAAAAAAGGAGGGTTGTGATATTTGATCTTTCGATTCTGGCTGGCCCAAAACTTTCGTGGACCGTTCGTTGGACTAACTTCAGAATGAAAGGGAGCTAGGGGGCCCGGCAACAGACCAGAAATGTCGTTTTTCCTGGTCAGTTTGAAATTTGCAGCAAAACATCCCAAGACCAAGAGGAGACCAATACAAGAAAAAATGGTTTAGGGGATTGGTCCCCTTGAAAATAGGGCTATAAAATGGGCAAAAAAAATATCTTCAGCTCAAAACTTGGGTTATTTAGTCCTTGGGTCAAAGAGGCTTTGCCAACAATCTCTCGTTTTCTGAACAGATTAAAATTTAAAGCAGTAATTTCCCTTGCCAAGTAGGGCCTAATGTACAAGTAAATTTTTCCTTATTAGTACGTTCTTCCATCTAAAAATAGGGCTCAAAAGAAAGACACAATTCTTTTCTCCTGATTGGATGGAAATTTTCAAGAACTGTTGCCTTGGTCAAGAGGACCAGACATTTTGTTGATAGGGAATGGCTTTTAGGGTGCCGAGGATGGGTCAAGAAATTTGTATTATCAGTTAGTTTAAAAATTGTAGCTGTGAGTCCCACGGACAAGGGGAACCTAATGTAAAAAAAAAAAATTGTCGGGCCAAATAAACCCGAAAAACTATTTTTGAAAGCACATTTAGAAAGCTACAGTCAGTGATTTCCCGACTGACTTTAAAATTACAGGCAGACACGACTAAGAGAACATTAATGAAGACGAAATTTTTTGAAAAAGTAGGATGTATAAAGCCGCAACGTCACAACTAGGCATAATATTTTATTTTTATTTTTGGCATTAATTCTTCCTTCGAAGGCTAATTTGGGCGATTGGGCTCTGGACATACGCCGGATTCCAAGTCTCCATTGGTGGGAGAATAAGTAGATAACTTCGAAGACCACACTGCCTTTCCATGACGAAAATAAAACAGTGAATAGATATAAAATTATTTAACTGGATATTTCGAACACATATACAGTGTTCGATTATATTACATTACAGATTTCTTACATTAAGAATTCGTTAGAACTTGTAAAAAAAAACTAAAAGAAGTGGAGATTTCTTCAAATTCTATAATTTCAAGTTTCGACATAGTGTCAATGTATACGAGTATTGATGTAAAAGCCGCAAAAATTCTTCTTGAAAGAAAGATACTAAGAAATTTGGACTTAATTAGTGGTGAAACTGTTTTGGAAGACGGTGTAGTTATGAATTTAGTTAGGTTGTGCAACATGTTCTCTTATTTTTTTCAATTCGGAGGGGTTTTTTCGAACACGTAAATGGTTTACCCATGGGGGCCTTTAAGTCATTTATTAGCAAATTGTTTTGTAGAAAATATTGAGACAATAGTGTTAGATTCATACTTTTTAAAACATAAATGTTGGGGGAGATATATGGATGACATAATTTAAACTTCCTTTTCTGGATGTCCTTCTTTCAAAAAATGAAAATAGTCTGGATTTTAAGATTTACAGAAAACCTACTAACAATAACAGATTTTTGTCGTTTTTCTCCGGTCATGCTCGCCAAGTAAAAATTGGCTTAATCATATCCTTAACTGACCGCATTTTTAGAATTTGTTCTCCAAAATTCATTGAGAAGGAATTATTGTTGTTAAAAGAGATTTTAATAAGTAACCATCATCCGGGCTGGTTAATTGACTAGACTTTCGAAAAGGAAAAAAAAAATTCTAGAATTTTCTGACGATATTCTGGAAACAACAGAAAAGAAAGATATTTTTTGTTCTCTACCATATGTTCCAGGATGAGTGAAAAACTTAAAAGAATTTTAAAAAATAATGACTTAAAGGTAGCTTTAAGAGGTAGTAATACTTTGGCCAGTTTTTTTTAATTCTGGAAAGGATCGGACTTCCGTAGAGCAACAAAGTGGGGTTTATAAAATCCCATGTACGTGTGGAAGCTCTTATGTGGGACGTACTAACCAGAATTTAAAAATGAGATTGCTACAACATCATAATTCTATTTCATCGTCTCTAAAGCAAAATACCAAACCTGAAGATTTCACGTCGGCCCTCTCGGAACATATCTTTAATTTTCCAAATCATTTTATTTTGTTTGAAAATGTTTCTTTGATTTCTAGGGACCAAGGTTTAAAGCAAATTTTCAGAGAAACAATCGAAACTAAAAAAATTTTATTCAATAATAATTCCATAAACAGACATACAGGTGAATTTGGATTGAACTCAATTTATGATAATTTACTGAGGTCAAATAAAGTAAATATTACCTCACCTAAGAGCTATGACCTCTGTCCACGTAATATGTCAGATAAATCTAATGAACCGGAACCGAAAAGGTCAAAGAGATTTGCCTCTGCTGTTGCATTGAAAAAAATAAGAGCAATAAACTATATGTAATTAGTTTATTAGGTATAAATTTTGTTTATTTTTATTCATGTCTTTTAGTTTTACTGCTGATGATGAACACTGTATATGTGTTTGAAATATCCAGTTAAATAATTTTTTATCTATTCACTGTCAATAAAAAGGTTTCATCCCTATTTTGAACTGTTTTATTTTCGTCATGGAAAGGCAGTGTGGTCTTCGAAGTTATCTACGTCGAGTATATGGGGATAATGTGACCAAGGAGGTGTCTAGATATATTAACACCCATAAGAGACACGCAAATGTTATAAATCAACAAGATTTTCTTCAGCAATGTAAGAAGGAAAGGATTTTGCCACCTTCAATAAAATTCAATCTACATCTAGGCACTTTTAAAGGAAAAAAGTTCGAACGAGGTATACAATTCACGACTTTAAATCATCTGATTAAAGATAAAAGGAGAAAAAGAGCTTTATTAGTGAACGATAAACTTTTCCTGGGAAATATTATATAAAAAAAGTGAGTGCAAGTGATTTTTGTTTTATTCAACAAACAGCAAGAAATCATTTTACTCGTGACTTTCACCTTTCCAGAGAAAGATTACTTAAAAAGTTTTCAAAATTATCTGAAAATAAAGCCGTAATACCTTCGTCAACTCTTGGACCAGGTGTAATTAATTTTTCATCAAGGACCTTAACGTTACAAGAAAAGTCCGTATTAGAAAAAGGTCCAAAATTTTGTTTTAAAACTAATTAAGTCCCAGTAGAAGAAATTATCTTTTCAATAGAAACATCTTTACATAGAAACCCCATCCTAATCAAAGATGTTAGCCTAGTAAGAGCTTTTACAGTTAAGCCCTGTCAGAGTTTGCTTTAAAACCAGAAATCCCAAACAATTCTATCAAAGACATAAAGATTCTTAATAATTCAAGAAGGGATGAATCTATTATTATTACAAAAGCAGACAAGGGTAACACTTTAGTGGTAATAGACACTAAGGACTACGATTCAAAATTAAACGCTTTACTGAAAGATGAAAAAACGTACAAAAAACTTTCTTTTGACCCGATGGACTCATACACAAAGAAGTTTAAGAACGAGTTAAAGAGTTTGAAGGAAGAAGGGAAGATTACACCTCAACTTTTCTACAAATTCTTACCAAGAGGTTCTTTGTGCCCTAAATTATATGGACTTCCAAAGATACATAAGCCAAATCTGCTATTACGACCAATTATTGTGAGTACAAAGTCACCAACAAGTGCTTTGAGTAAGTGGCTAGTGTCATTGTGTAAACCACTCATGTCTACACAAATTTCTTACATTGAGAATTCGTCAGAACTTGTAAAAGAAAACTAAAAGAAGTGGAGATTTCTTCAAATTCTATAATTTCAAGTTTCGACATACTGTCAATGTATACGAGTATTGATGTAAAAGCCGGAGAAATTCTTCTTGAAATAAAGATACTAAGAAATTTGGACTTAATTAGTGGTGAAATTTCGGAAGTCGGTGTAGTTATGAATTTAGTTAGGTTGTGCAACATGTTCTCTTATTTTTTTCAATTCAGAGGGGGTTTTTTCGAACAAGTAAATGGTTTACCCATGGGGGCCCCTTAAAGTCCTTTATTAGCAAATTGTTTTGTAATATATATTGAAACAATAGCGTCAGATTCATACTTTTTAAAACATAAATTTTGGGGGAGATATATGGATGACATAATTTCAGTATGGAATTATGGGATGGAGAAATTAAAAAGTTTTTTAGAACATCTTAATTTTTAGGGAGGTGATTTAAAATTTACAATAGAATTAGAAGAGGATAATAAACTTCCTTTTCTGGATGTTCTTCTTTTAAAAAATGAAAATAGTCTGGATTTTTAAGATTTACAGAAAACCTACTAACAATGACAGATTTTTGTCGTTTTTCTCCGGTCATGCTCGCAAAGTAAAAATTGGTTTAATCATATCCTTAAGTGACCGCATTTTTAGAATTTGTTCTCCAAAATTCACTGAGGAGGAATTATTGTTGTTAAAAGAGATTTTAATAAATAACCATTATCCGGGCTGGTTAATTGACCAGACTTTTTCGAAAAGAAGGAAAACATTTCTAGAATTTTCTGGCGATATTCTGGAAACAACAGAAAAGAAAGATATTTTTTGTTCTCTACCATATGTTCCAGGATGAGTGTAAAACTTAAAAGAATTTTACAAAATAATGGCTTAAAGGTAGCTTTAAGAGATAGTAATACTTCGGCTAGTTTTTTTAATTCTGGAAAGGATCGGACTTCCGTAGAGCAACAAAGTGGGGTTTATAAAATCCTTGTGGAAGCTCTTATGTGGGACGTACTAACCAGAATTTAAAAATGAGATTGCTACAACATCATAATTCTATTTCATCGTCTTTAAAACAAAATACCAAACCTGAAGATTTCACGTCGGCCCTCTCGGAACATATCTTTAATTTTCCAAATCATTTTATTTTGTTTGAAAATGTTTCTTTGATTTCTAGGGACCAAGGTTTAAAGCAAACTTTCAGGGAAACAATCGAAATTTAAAAAATTCTATTCAAGAATAATTCCATAAACAGAGATACAGGTGAATTTGGATTGAACTCAATTTATGATAATTTACTGAGGTAAAATAAAGTAAATATCACCTCAGCGAATAGATATGACCTCTGTCCACGTAATATGTCAGATAATTCTAATGAACCGGAAAACTTTAGGACATGTAAACAGGACAAAGGCCTCCATTAAGGCAAGAAATTAAGGAAATAAAATTCTTAATATTGATTGGGGAAGTGTGATTTGGGAGGGGGGAAGATGAAACTGTCTGTCTAAAGTCCTAGACTTGTGTTTATTTAATCAAACAAGTATTGACAACAAAATGGAGCATGACAAGATTATTTTAAGGAAATAGAGGATTAAGATATTTATATATTCAAGATTGTCGTGAGAATGGGGGTCGAGACTGCTTCAGCCCTATAGAAGATCATAATGATTCAAGATTCATTTATTTAAACAGCTTTCGTAGTATTGGCAAAAGCCTTAACTAAATTACACTATCTCCTATAACACAGGAAAAAAAGAAAAAAACTAAGTATGATTAATGACATATGTATAAAACGTAGTAAAAGGATTGCTTCCCGGTAACTGCTGAACATCTACGCCTAGACTTTGGCGTCAAGCAGGCAATGCCATCTAGCTTCTTTTAACAAAGATAGCGCTGCAAAAAAGCAACATGAATTAGTCTTGTGTAATGTGACCTTATCGTATTGGATCGTCATGATTAATGCACTTAGTGAAACTAAGAAGAATAATTCTTTGATCACTTCCACTATTTCACAGAAAATGACCGGAAAGAATGCATAAAAAATCTAAAATTGGGAGTGGCGCGCATCAGCTTTAACAGCGTTGCAACACCCACAGCCTGTAAAGACACCAGTTGCGTAAACATTTTTCAAAAGCAACAAATAGCTATCGTCGCGACATTAATTGGCGCTGAGTCAAAACCAGACACTCTCGCAGTTGGAAACCGTTGATTTTGAATTAAAATGGAATAGTTGTGGGCATCAAGTCATGGCTAATTATAGAAAAAGCTAAGACAGGTAGTCCAATTGAGTGAGAGGCAATTCTGGCATTAAACCCCCTTATTAGGATTGTATAACAGAATATTATATAGAAAATACTGTTTTCACTCCTGGAACAGAGCCAAGATCTTTCCGCGCTGATTGGCTGTGGGAGCGCCAGAGGTTAACGCCTAGTCCATTTAGGCAATGCCATTTTAGGCAGAAGATATTAACAAATAGCTTATGTTCCTTAATGATAATTAGGCTCTGGAACACAGCCAAGGTAATACACCAAATACTAGTGCCTAAGAGCATAGTTTAAACTAAGTAAAGATATTTCTATTCATAATTTATTAAAACTCATAAGTATCTACCAAAGTATATGACCAATGTAAATTACTTTGCAAATAGCTACGACATCTTTTCAATAACTCAGAGATGCCACAAAACTGCGAATTCTAAATAACCCAGAGAAGCTTATAAAGATTTAGCGTTTCGCCATGAAATCTTACCGGTCTGATGAGAGGCAGTATTTTTTTTTTTTACAAGAGAGTACCATTTAAGATGTAGCTTATCGGCAAGACATACATTATATTATAAGGAATATACTGAGATATTGGTATTTGCCTAGATAATTAACTGGAGAGAAGGAAACATGTTAAGAAAACAAGAGCTAAGAGCTCATATGGCACTTGTGACGAGGCGAGAAGAGCTAAGAGCCAAGAGATCATATGGTATGAGCTCTAACAAAATTCTATGAATCAATAGATTGATTTAAAAAGGAAAATAAGAGGCTTAATGCCAGTCAGGATTTAAAATAAGAGCTCTGAGTCACGATGTCCTTCTAAATATCAAAATTCATTAAGATCCGATCACCCACTCGTAAGTTATAAATACCTATTTTTTTCTAATTTTTCCTCTCCCTTTAGCCCCCCAGATGGTCGAATCTGGGGAAACAACTTTATCAAGTCAAATTGTGCAGCTCCCTGACACGCCTACCAATTTCCATCGTCCTAGCACGCCCAGAAGCACCAAACTCGCCAAATCACTGAACCCCTCCCCCCCAACTCCCCCAAAGAGAGCGAATCCAGTACGATTTTGTTAATCACGTATCAAGGACATTTGTTTATTCTATCCACCAAGCTTCATCCCGATTCCTCCACTCCAAGTGTTTTTCCAAGATTTCCCCCTCCAACTCCCCCCAATGTCAAAAGATCTGGTCGGGATTTGAAATAAGAGCTCTGAGACATGAATTCCTTCTAAAAATCAAATTTCATTAAGATCCGATCATCCATTCGTAAGATAAGAATACCCCAATTTTCATGTTTTCCAAAGATTCCGGTTTCCCCCTCCCACTCCCCCCAATGTCACCGGATCTGGTCGGAATTTAAAATTAGAACTTTAAAGCACAAGATCCTTCTAAATATCAAATTTCATTAAGATCTGGTCACCCTTTCGTAAGTTACAAATACCTCAATTTTCAAAATTACCCCCCCCCCTAATTCCACCAAAGAGAGCAGATCCGGTCCGGTTATGTCAGTCACGTATCTTAGACAAGTTTCTATTCTTCCCATCCAGTTTCATCCTGATCTCACCGCTTTAAGTATTTTCTAAGATTTCCGGTCCCCCCAACTGCCCCCCCCCCACCAATTACGCTTGATCCGGTTGAGATTTAAAATAAGATATCTGAGTTACGAGGTCCTTCTAAATATGAAGTTTCATGAAGATCCGATCACTCCTTCGTAAGTTTAAAATACGTCATTTTTTCTTATTTTTCAGAATTAACCCCCCCCCCCCCAATATAGCGGAGCCGTTCCAATTATGTAAATCACGTATTTAAGACTTCTGATTATTTTTCCCACCAGGTTTCATCCCGATCCCTCCAATCTAAGCGTTTTCCATGATTTTAGGTTCCTTCACCCCAAACTTCCCCCAATGTCACCAGATCCGGTCAGGATTTAAAATAATTGCTTTGAGACACGATATCCTTCTAAATATCAAATTTCATTGAGATCCGATCACTCGTTCGTAAGTTAAAAATACTTCATTTTTTCTAATTTTTTCAGAAATACCCCCCTTCCCCCAACTACCCCAAAGAGAGCGGATCCGTTCCGTTTATGTCAATCATGTATCTAGGACTTGTGTTTATTTTTCCCACCAAGTTTTATCCCGATCCCTCCACTCTAAGTGTTTTCCAAGTTCTAGGTTTCCCCCTCCCAACTCCCCCCCCCCCCCCCCAATGTCACCAGATCCGGTCAAGCTTTAAAATAAGAGCTCTAAGACACGATATCCTTCTAAACATCAAATTTCATTAAGATCCGATCCCACCTTCGTAAGTTAAAAATACCTCATTTTTCCTAATTTTTCAGAATTACCCCCCCCCCCCAACTACCCCAAAGAGAGCGGATCCGTTCCGATTATGTCAATCATGTATCTGGGACTTGTGCTCATTTTTCCCATCAAGTTTCATCCCGATCCCTCCCCTCTAAGTGTTTTACAAGATTTTAGGTTTCCTCCCTCCAACTCCCCCCAATGTCATCAGATCTGGTCGGGATTCAAAATAAGAGCTCTGAGACACAATATCATTCCAAACATCAAATTTCATTAAGATCCCATTACCCGCTCATAAGTTAAAAATACTTCATTTTGTTCTATTTTTTACGAATTAACCGGCCCCCCACTACCCCCCAGAGGTCAAATTGGGAAAACGACTATTTATAATTTAAGCTGGTCATGTCCCTGATACGCCTGCCAAATTTCATCGTCCTAGTTTACCTGGAAGTGCCTAAAGTAGCAAAACCGGGACCGACAGACCGACAGAATTGGCGATTGCTATATGTCACTTGGTTAATACCAAGTGCCATAAAAATTCTTTCATCATAATATGCAGAATAATCATAGTTAACACATTGTGCATGCAGCTTCACTATGCTTTAACCCCACCCCCTTTGATGCGCAAATATATGGCCTAAATTAAATATTTCCTATCAATTGTCCCAATACGTCCCAGTTGTTCCAAAACCAAGTTACGGGTGGCAGAATATATCGAAAATTTATAATTTCGGATGTATGTTTGCACATTTGGGGTTAGGGTTCGGGTATATTATAGCAAGACTGTATGCAAAATGTGCTATGACTATTTTCCATATTTCTAAGTAACCATTGTTTTCTTAACATGTTTCCTTCTCTCCAGTTAGTTCTGTAGGCAAATACAAAAACATTACTTATCATGTGATAAAATACCTGTCTATTTCTATCTATGTATAAGTTTTGCAAATTGGATTCCCAATTTAAATTCTTCGTTGTCTCTTCTTAAGTCTGTTAGTACTATGTGACTTTATTAATAAAAAGAAGTGTTTTCAATTTTAAAAGATGAAAATATAAATTAGCATTTACATGACTCTAATCAATGATTTTCATTTATCATTATTCTAATTTTCTCAACCTGGCTTTTTCATCGTCACGTGTATAATAGAAAGATTTTTACATGTGTATTGGAATCAATGTTGTGTCCAGGGGGAGGGGTACTGGGTTTAACCCCTAACCCCTCTCTCCCCTTTAAATGTCTGTTTGAATCGTAAAGAAGTAGCAAAAATGCTTATAAACAAATCTTTGATGCTTTCTGTAAAGTTTTTTTTCCTAAGCCCCGGCCCAACAAATATACCCCCCCCCTGAACACAAGTCCTAGATATGGCTTTGATTGGATCCTATGGCTTTTTGAAGTTTTTTTTTAGTTCAGTTCGGTTTATTTTAAATTTAAATCAATATTATCACTCGCAACCAAATTATAATAAAAAAGAAAAATCCTCTTCATTTCTTACTGTAGGAATAAACATATTGAGGAACCCCAAAATAAAAAAAAAAGAATAAAAACACTTAATGGAGTCTTCCTCCTTCTTGCATGTGGGACCCATTTCGTTTCACTAATTAAAATCCCACAATCTAAATTGCTGGAAAAAGTATTCCCAAATTCAGTAGGTAATCAGGATCTATTGCCCCCACTAAACATAAACAAGAAAAAGTTAATAATATTGATGTAAATACTTAGGTATTGCTCATTAATACCTTACTATTTAACAAGTATCACAGATGAATTTAGCAAGGAATATGAATTACTGAACATACAAATAAACTGCAGCATCTAGAATTATCTGTAAGTAAGTAAGTAAAAGTAAGACGGCACTAGACCCTTAAGGTCCAAACCGCCGGTGCTGATCTCCGTTTCATGGCCCTTCAGCCAGGAAGTGCAATGGGGGGTTGGGGGCCAACCATCCTGTGCTTTCGCACACCCTTCCTGTTTACCTTCCCCATATTTCTCCAGGTACCCATTTGGAGCTGGGTCTACTCTGGCTAAGCTTACAGAGTCACGCCACTGACCACCGTCCCAAACTAAATAACTGGTCACAACTGGTCCCACGTAGTTTTATTTTGTCTTTGACAAAACCAAGGAAGTCAACGAGTCAAGAGGTCATTTTGAAAACGACGGATTTGTGACCAGTTGGAAGCAAAAGAAGACGTGCAATCAAAGGGTATCACAACATGCAACTGCAGCATCACAACATGGTGATCACAATGTTGAAAAACAGAAAGAATTTAAATTTTTAAAACAGTCTTTGAAGTTACTTTGCGGGGATTTATTTTGGTTCAAATTAAATACGTAATAACCCAGGTAAGGGTGCCAGTGGGAGTGGGAAGATATGGGATGTAATTAAACCTCAGGATTTCTTGCCCCCTAATATTAGAAAAATACTTTTTTCTGGAATTTTCGGTGGGAAAAATATTGCCTCCCTAAATTTTAAAAAGAAAAAAAAAATTATGCATCTTCATTAAATGAACTTAACAGAAGATACATTTTTTGAACCGGTGCCCCTGGTATCACGTGCTTCCTGATAGAATGAATACTCAATTGAATGCTACAGCACGCGAGAATACTACATCGTTTGATTGAAATGCAATTTTTTTTAGCTAAAAAGTGTATTTTTCATATCTCATGGGATGCTTTACGGCGAAATGTCAAAAAGCAACGTGACTTGAGAAAATCAATCCCACTGGTTCGGTCAGTTTTTTTTTTTTTTTTTTAGTAAGACAAAATCTAAGGGAAACTATAAGAGTGGGGGATTGGCATTACTGTCAAGCAGAAAATCGCTACGCCATCTAGTGTTTGATGGCTTTGTTTGACTTAATCTACTACATACGTGTCTTTCAAGGTTCTTTAAAAGCAGTGAAGGATAAAGAAAATGAATTCTGTCCCCAGTAGCCCTACCATCTTAAATGCAAATAACCTAATTAGCATATATAATTTCCTCAAACCTAGGTCTAATTTTGTTCACATTGGATTTTGACTGAAAGTAATCTTGAAAAAACCAAAACGCTAATTAAATATCACTTGCAGAAAAGTATCGGCTTTAATCCTACATTGTAAGTTAAGCATTTGAAATACCCAATTCTCTATGAAATTTCCTATTTTTAATGAATTTGCCAGGCACTATACTATGAATGGATTTATTTCGTGCGGGTAGGTATGAGGCATCGTGATGATTTTCTTCAATAATCAGTTTTTGAGGGTTTTTTAGTCTGCAATTTGTTGCTGTATTTTTTCGCTTGTTTTGTTAATGTCATAATGGCCCAAATAGGTTTTCGTAGCAATAAATCTATCTATCTACCCTTGTTAAATCGCCGAGTTGGCAATTTTCGCTGAGTTGGGCGGAATAGACTTTACATTGTCTCCAGTACAAGTAAGTAAGTAAGTCCCATATCAAACTCAGTCGCTTCAATTCACGAAAATATAGGAGGGGGCCAAACGTATCTTTCGAAATCTAAGGGGACAAGATATGTTGTTTATGCAGTTTTTTCAAAAAAAAACCTCAAAAGATATTTTAAATCTGGGGTAGGGACAAAAAATCTGGGGGGACAAATTTCCCCTACCTTGAACCCCCCCCCTAATTTACGCCTCTGGTTAAATTGCCAAAAATTTAACGCTTACAGGTTTCCTATTTTTTATGAACAGCGAATAGAGTCAAATGTATCAACAAAGAAATTAAAAAACTTCAAAACCAAAAAAAAGCTTAAAAGAGCAGAGTAAAATTCAACGATAAGTATTTGGTTGATACTGGTTCACAATCATGATCACAAAAATTTTCACCCAAATTTTGTTGATAAAAAGCCATAGCAAGGGGCATGTGATATTTTATTTGTATTTATTGTTTATCTTTATTGTAAAATTGTTGAATAAATATATCTATCAATCTAATCATTCTAGCTGGGAAGATCAGCCTACTGATACTAGCAGAGCGATTTCTGAAAACTATAGAGCGATCAGCTGGACTCCACTACGAGCCAAACTTCTTGACGACTTTTATACTCATTCTGCTATATCAATGCAATGCAACAAGTCTGATGGTAATAGATTCCCAGGAGTATGGGAGGGTATGAACAACGTTTGGCCGAAGCTCCAAGTTTTAGACGAAGACACCAATTGTGAAGGATAATAGTTTCACTTAGAGGCTTCTATTTATCAGTATTTTACTTACTTGTAATATTAAATCTTGATTTTTGGGTCGTTATTCTTATTCTCTATAACTACTACTTTTAAAAACTTACTGCAACAATCAACCTGAGGTCAACACAGCTGCGCACACTTCTCCTCCATCCCAGTTATTTCAAAGCTTCTCTCTTCACACTCTCCCAAGACGTTCCAATTTCCTTTAAATAATTTCCTATAATCTCCTCCAATTCGAGTCGGGGACTATCTGCTTTTTGTTCGGCCCTAGACGGATGGCTGAGATGAAGGATGCTCGGCAATCTATCATCCATCATCCACAAAACGTGTTTGTCCATCTTAACTTTTTTTCATTATGGGCCAAGAAAGTGGGATACAACCACATTTTTCATACAGCATACTCTTTGAAATCCGGTTAGTCAAATAGGTACCAAAAACTGTCCGTTGACAATTATTAAAGAGGACAATAATCTCCACACGCGCAGAGGGATATCACACCAAAAATAGGTTTGTATTTAGACCCCAAAGTTCTGATTGTTCAATTCTTTTCTAGTGCATCAATGAATTGGAAGTGTGGCGTTAAGTTTCTTAATTAGATAACCTCTTGTTGTATGGGAGGTTAGCACATATACGGAGAAGAACTTTCAGAGACAGCAATGTGTCAAAGGATACAGGATTACAGTTCACCTAATACCTCAGAACCTGATATATCTAACCTCCAAAGAGGTGATGTAATCTCTGAAATAGTCTGTGTCTGGTCCCTTACGCGCTTAGAGTCTGTTGGTACGTTAGAAATTCTTTGTATTATAATAGCTGGTGGAAGTAAATCAAGGTAGAACACAACATTTTAACATTTTTTTTCTCTATTTATTCTTTCTTACCGGCTCCTAGGTAGAAGAATGACCAAGTATCGAAAAGGACAACAACATTAAATTGGGATCATGTTAGAAAGTTTTAAGTGCTATTGGACCCTTCAGAAACGATCTAGAGTTATACGAAATCTTTTTTTTTCAAGACCTTTTGGGTGCAGGCTATGCACGTTAGGAAAAGCCCATGGCCCATTCGTAATGAGATTTTACTAATACAGAGCAATAATTTGAGCCAATCAGTTTCTTATAGAATTTTCTGATTAGCTGGAAAATTTCATGAAAAATTATGATTGACTTAAAATAGTGCTAGTTAAGTATTGATATCAGTAAAATCTCAATGTGGATAGGCCTTTAGCAATCCTTTTCCTTTTGGTCTCAGTAAGTCAAAGAAGCACACACAATGTCAACGTTATTCTTTTTCCCTGAACTTTTGTTTTTTATTAAACGGTTCCTAGGGGGAAGGGGACAGAGAATGACAAAGTGATGAAAAAGGAAATTATATTAGATTGGTACCATTCTCTAATTTTTTCCCTTGATTTTTCATTAAAGAAGGTAAAGTGTTAATCAATCTCTTCTTCTTTCTTCTTTCCTTTTTTTACGAATGAATCTTCCCGTGAACATTAAAGTTATATTCAAGGCACGGACCTTATTGACTCCAATCTAGGATCTTTTCAAAATTTAAAATTAATTTTCAAATTTACTGTGTCAGTTTTGCTTGCACGCTTAAAAACAAGCAGTGTTGCAACCAGATATGAAATTTATTTTACTTTGCTGCAACAAAAATAACCTAAAACTTAAGAAAAAGAAGATAAATCTCGGTCTGGTGATGTTGGAATTGAAAAATTTGATCAAAATTTTTAATTTGCCCTATTAGATAAGTGTCAAAAAGGGCTTAAGTTTAAAACGTTGCTACGCATCTAAAAAATAAGAAAAAACGCAGAGAAATCTGCGGCAGAATTTCAGAAAATAATTAATTGTAAATTGAATGCAATATGAGTCAAAAATGTTACAGTTAGTCGTTACAATTCACGCTACATTCCATGCTGGGTAACCTACCTCGCTGGCAGAAGGTTAGCTAGAGAGAGTAGAGTGAGAGACCCCCCGTATACAATTGGCGTCATTTTATTTATAAGAAGAAAAACATAATATGTATATCAATGATCCAAGAAAAACATGCGTTTAACCATAGTATTCTTTCAGTAATTACAAAATGTCAAGTTAGTAAATGTCACGTAATGCTGTTAATATTTTTGGAAAAGCTGGGGCATGCATAGTTGAGTACTTGTCCTTCACCCATGTGCCTGGTCTATACACGCCTATGATAAGTCGCTGCGGTGATTAATCGAATTATAAAAGCGTAATATTTTAAGAAATCATATAACCTATTTACTTATTATTTATAACGTGCACATATAGTTGTAAAACGGTGGAGCAGCAATAAGAAAGAAACTAGAGAAAAATTTAACAAGAATTGGCTAATATGAAAGTGATGCAATAAACATGTATAATCAATAAATGAAGAGTTAACTGCATAGTATCTCTAACTTCTGAAACTACATCGGCAACATCTCAATTGGTAATAAGAACTCTGTGTTTTGGTGAAGGTGAAAAATCTAAATTCACACTTTATATAACGGGTGTCTGTAACTCCTAGCCAATCACAATGCAACTGGTAGCTGACGTGCCGACGAAGACACAATTATCCAATCTTGAGCGTCTAAGTGGTTCCAATAATTAACAAAGAAGATGCGTTTTTCCTGCTTTATTTTAAGTGCTTGGAAGCAAGGAAAGATATCTCATTATGCAGAATACATACAGCCAGGTTCCGTCAAACTGCTACTACTACTACTAACAACTCAATGCAGTGCCAAGCCGCCTGAGGCTAACATAGCTGATGTCACAAATGCTCCTCTGCCTAGCCCAAACGGTATATACTCAATGAATTCAATAGCCCTATCTTTTCCTTTTTATTAATTTAACGGCAAACGGTAAACAGGCAGCGCTGAAAAAAGATTCGCTTTATTGGAAATTTATTGAGAATATAGATTTTGGGTTATATAATTATAACCCAAAATCGAAAAAATATAACCCAAAAAATTTGGGTCCATTAGAGGTTGGGGGTAAAATTTAATGGTCCGAATTTAGCGGTATTATTAAGTATCCTCGAATGTTTTAAAGTAGTTTCTGGAATTTGTAGCATTTCATTCTGGAGAGTGGGAGTGCGAAAGTGATACCTTTTCGAAATGTGAGACTGGTCTTATAGTCAAAATTTCGAAACAAGCCAAAAGAAAAAACCTTAGAACGTTGTTTTCAGGTATGAATAGAACAAAGATGGGTCTAGGGGTTCGAAAATTGTTTTTATTTTGATGCTCTTGGTATTTAAGATTAAATTCTTCATTAAATAATGCGGTTTAAGGAAATCCAAAAAGTGTTCTGTGACAGTGTTGTCAAACTGACATTTATGCTCCCTTCTCTAAACTGAAGACCATTTGATCAAGACATCCTATCTTTATCCCGGCTGCTTGTTTAGTTCTCAAGGCACTTGGAAGAAGAAGAAGAAAAAGAAGAATCTTGATTTTTCCAAATATTTTTCTTTCTAAAATCAATCCTTTTTGTTAATTGTCAAAATGGACTTCAAACCCTTCAAACTTGGACGTGCGCCGTGGAGGCTTTGGGTCTCTTCCCCAGCCCTGCATTCCTGAATTTTTCGAAATTTTGGGAACTTCTTATTCAAAACTATCAGATAAATTTGTACTTATCCCCTCCCAATAAAAAAAAATCCTCGAATACGTTCCTGCTTCCAGATACCCTACGATCATAACCATTTTATTATGAATCCATGAATTTCTTTAAGTGAAGCAATTGTGTATAGCATCCTATACTGCACCCATATTACCTTTAAAAAAGTCGAAATAGCAGTCAAATTGTCAGCGGACCCTGGTATCGTTAAGATCCAAACTCGGATAGTTGAAGTGACTACGATCAATTCAACCGCATTTCTTAGGCCCAGAAGAAACTTGACGTTTTTTAACAAACACTTTTTTTTACTGAGCGTTTTTTTCTTTTAATTTCACTGTCTTAGATGAATTACCCATTGTTTTACCTGTTATTGTTTTCCTGATGGAAAGGCAGTGTTGTCTTCGTCGTTATCTAGGTACTAATTTAAATTTTTATTCAAAGGAGGGACGAGCAGGGCTGATAAAAGGTAGTATGGTAGTGCGAAATAAATATTGAGAGGTAGAAAAAACGCTCATTGAAACACACTCCGATGGCAGCACTGCAGCCGCCCACTGTCACTGCAATAAACGAATGGGACTCGGCATTTTGTCACATCGTTTTTGCCAAAAATTCAAGAAAGTTTGTCTACTGACTACTGCTGTTGTTTTTGCATTTAGAAAGTGTCTTGGCCGAGAGTATATTGGTAAAAAAAAAACTGAATTGGGAGTGATAAATGAGTTTCTTTCCTGGGAAGGGATAGGGCCTTAAAAAAACTAGATAATTTGATTAGGAAGTGACCAGAAATCCAAGGAAGTTTGAAGTGTCAGGAGATTGGCCCCAAATTAACCCCTGTCTTCACCCCTAAGCATATCCAAGCCTGTCTATCATAAATAATAAATGAGGAATAATCTAACATATGTGTTCTAAACTAAATACTATTTTGACAAGATCTGAATTCATTTACGTTAAGAAAATTCCTACCTCTTGGTTTTCAGAATAGATTCCAGTTTAACTGATTCATCCCCCCTCCAATGCCTGTACGTGTAGTAATTTCACAAGCAAATATCGGAGGGTAAACAATATATTTTCCAAGATTTAGGGGGGAGGGAGGCCAAATTTAATGTTTTTTTTAATTATTAGAAATGAAAATACAATAAGGCTTTGTTCAATAAACAATAAGAAATAATTAGTCCTAAACTTGTAGCTGCTTAATAGGTAATAGCTTCAAAAATCCAACTTACATAAAGAATTACCAACTTACCTCAACAACAAACTTACCTCAAGAATTGAAGAAGCAAAGTCGTTTTTTCCTACAAGGGAGGTAACAAAATGATTCCAGCTTGCTTTAGGCGCCTCCTCTTTTATTAGATAAATGCGTTGTCTTTATTAAAATTACAAAAGGAATATATTGCAAAGAAGCATAAGAACTATTAAATATGACTATTTTTTGTATCCAAAACACAAGATAAGAACTCGGGAGGAACTCGCTAGGAACTCGGATAAGCGGTCGGACCATCGTTTCTTTGGTTGGTAGCGAGGTCGCTTCCAACCGGCTTTGATAGGGTCAAAGTCGAAGATCCTTTTTGCGGATAAGTACAGGGGGTATTTCCGAACCATCGTAACGTACGATCGATTGCTTTGGTAGAAAACTGGGACTGCTTGGTGAGATGCAGCCGCTTCTCGGTACTTACGAAGTCAACCACCGTAGACCTTCTATCCTTCTCAGGCTCTTCGACTTGAGGTGATGGAGTTCGTCCAAACGAGTAGCAGACGTAGAGTAGCAACAAAAAAAACAGATGGTGAAACAAACACTTGGTAAAAAAAAACGCCGTTTTTTGGCGTTTTTTGGCTTGGTAAAAAAACGATAGTATGTTCGGGTCATACTATACCTCAGACAATGTCTAGAAGTCAGGAATTAGCTTCTTTGTCAGTATGACGAAATTTTCGTAAGTAAGAAATATATCCCTTGTCTAAGAGGCTTGCCATCATTATCTAACGTTATTGCCTTATAATTTTTATACTAATTAGCAAAAAATATAAGAGGAACTTAAATGAAGTACTTTTCAAATCTAAAGTCATATGAGTCAGAAATTACAAAATCCATAATAAAATTCACAATAATCGCCGCGACTGTTCACTGACTCTATTCAGTGACAGCACTTCCGAAAAGTCTACTAGAGTTCGGGGCTAGAACAATCTGGGTTGCTCAGATTGCGTAAAGTCCAGGTCGAAACGCATTCCAAAACTTTGATACTAAAGTTGTTTTTCTTCTGTGTTGAAGGCGTACCGTACCTAAGGTTCTATATCAAACGTGTTGATATTTCACCTCCACATAGAAATAGAGGAATTATCTTGCAAAAGAAAACAACTCAGACGCTTTCCCTTCTTTTTACTGGTCTAAAGTTCCGCAAAGGAGAGCCAATCATGTGAAATCAAACTTTTCATTTTTTTAAATAGCTTAAAATTTCACACAGAATAACAAACAAATCAATCAAACTTTAAGAAGGCACCGCTATTGGCTTCCAATTTTGCCATACCCTTAAGAAGTAGTTTGATTGCTAAGGGACAGATGCGTGGCAGATATAAGCCACTGAAATCGAAACGGGTTTCTACCAAGGATTTGTAAACTATAATATCTCTTTTTCTCTTTGATCTTTTCCTTTCCTGCGTTGAGGAAGGTAAAACCAAGTCATTGATAGCTGCTTTTCTTGTGACTTCAAGGCGTAGGAAATGCTTCCTTTTGAAAATGGTTATTGTCACCGGTAAAATAAATCCAGATGATAATTTTAACTTTCAGTACTTCCATAAAATGCATTATAGAACAGTTATTGACCCAATTCTTATCAAAATAATTAAAAAAAAATATTTAAAAAAACTTCAGGTTAGAAATGTTATTAAAATAGTTATTAAATTAGATAGCTGCTTTTCTTGTGACTTCAAGGCGTATGCAATGCTTCCTTTTGATAATGATTATTGTCACCTGTAAAATAAATCCAGACGATATTTTTAACTTTCAGTACTTCCATAAAATGCATTATAGAACTGTTATTGACCAAAATCTTATCAAAATAATCAAAAAATATTTAAAATAACTTCAGGTTAGAAATGTTATTAAAATAGTTATTTATAATAGAATTATGACAAATAAATATAATCCGAATAAGCTTTTTTAATAACAAAAAACAGCCTTTAAGACGATAGGCGTAAAAAGGTAAATAACTGTACCGTATGGTTTTTTTATGGGTTAAGGGGTAAAAATACTTTGACCCTTCCCCAAATGCAAAGTTCAGCTCTCAAACATCAACAACTCATAAAAGTTTTAACTCTATCTCCCGGCCATGAAACAAAGAAGGGTTGGTTTATCAACCCTTGATATTTGATTCTAAAATATTTTCGAGGGGGGGATTGGCAGCGGATTGTTTTGGGCACCGATTTTAAACAGTAAACTCTACAAAAATATAACTCTATGGCGCTTTCTAGGGGGTTTTAATTAAAGAAAGGTTGAGATGGCTATGACAGGAAGTTTATTTTAAGCTTAATTTACTGGCTATGATTCTAAGTCGTTGGATTCAGCTTAGGGCGAATTGTCTTCCAATTCAGAACAGGCAAAAAACGCTCGACAAAAATAAATGATAGTTGGTCCTGATAGGCGGTATGTTTGTCCCCTTTGTAAAGATGAAGATAAAGACTTGGATCATTTCCTCCGGAAATGCCCGGTGCTCTTGGATTAACTTGAAATTTATTTGCATGGGATTAATTTGATGCTTCTGGATATTCTGCAAAATAGTAACCCAACCACAATATTTTGAGTGGGAGTGTATGTAAATAAATCCTTAATAAGAAGGAAAAAATTTTATATGACTAATTTCTTTTGTTGTTAGACTAGGCATTTTCGTATTTTATTCTGTTTTCGTGCGTGTTTGTAATTCGTACTGTTGTTTAATTTCCTTGCTTGTTTGTTATTTATTTATATTTTTGTGTGTATATGGCCCACGGGTTTTTGAAATACACTTATCTATCTATCTATCTATTTTGAGGTTGAAGTATGTCATAATGCCAAAGATTGCCCTTTTCTGCCTCCCATACTGGGTCGAAGAAAAGTAGGTCAACCCTAAATGCAGTGGGAAGAGGTCACAAGGAAGGAGTAAAATCAAACTGGAACTCCTTGAGAGGGTGTAAAGAGAGAAGTTTTGGATTAATTGAGATGAAGAAGAAGCAGCTGTGTTGGTCTCAAATGGCTTTGTGCTGCACTGAGTTAAGTGAGAGTTGAGTGTTTGAGAATTGAGAGTGAGGAGTAGCATTATCAGAAACTGTATACCTGCATATGAAGGTCATTTCTATTAAATTTGAATTCCTATTGAAAAGCAGAGAAATGGCTAACTGATAAGACGAATAAAAGTGAAGGAGCTGCCCATTGTCTTTGATGCATTTATACATAAGTCCTTTACATGATACTTCTGTATTAACCAGAACACACTCAAGAAATTTGCTCTGTTAGGTCTGAGAAAAACCGGTTTGACTGTCTGCAATCGGTTATAATTAGCTTAGTCTTAGTGAGAAAAACCACGATGTAAATATATTTTAATTAATTATTAAATAATTATTGGTTAGGTATTTAATATAACCAGTTCTGGGCAACCTGTTTTCTTTAATTGTTTGCTGTAGTTTCCATAATTATATTTTCATCATAATTATATTGGTATATTTCATTATAATTAACCTAACTTCACATATTGAGTGTAGTCGGGATAATACATAAGTACCCTTTCTATTCATAGTCCTTCAGAAAAGAATTAAGTCCTTTATATTTATTATATTAAGTATTGCCATTCGTTACGCAGGAATATACGGTGCATTACGTCACAATCACACGGCCTTAGAAGAATGTATAGCTCCTGCCCATTCCTCGGGTTATATTGAGTATACCCGCTATTATCTCAGTCATTTTACAGCATTTGAATCTGTAACTTTCACATTAATTGTGTATTGTGTGTGAAGCTCACTTTAAAAAATGGATAGAATTATTTAGGTGAAATTTCAGGATACACAATTTTTTTGAATTCACCTGGAATTACCAATTACGAGCATGGAGCTGAATAAAGGGGTATTTTTTCCTCTTAAAGCTAACAATTCACGGAAGGAAGGGGTTTGGAAAACTACAATTACACCTATTCACTAAGCCTATGCAAGTTTCAGAATAGGCCTCAAAATGCCAGGACTGACAAAAAAAAACCATAGACTATAGGCCCACAGAACTCTTGTAGCCTAGTCTTTTTTTAGCTTTTTTGTTGACTTTATTTGGTATTGTGGACCAATTTTGGTGGAAAGGGGAACTCACCATGCTTACCTTGTTTTAACTAAGCCTAAATGATAAGCAAGAATTTTTTTTAGCCTAGATGTAACTTAGCTTAAAAATTTTTACCAGACACGGAACTAGGACATTGTGTTGAGGGATTTTTGATCAGGTTTTTTGAGTCGATGGTAATTTTTTTCATGAGGGGCTCATCTCAGATAATGAACTTAGGCCTATGGGAAAGACATTCTTAGATATGGAACCGGAGCCTAAGTTCTGTGACAGGAAGGTCTTTTGAAGTATCTATTGACTGTCTCTATTATTGACTTACCAATATAGTGAACATACCACTCAGTACTTTTTGAGCTCTTAAAAATGACGAATTTTCAATTAAAATATGAGTTATCGATTGTTTTCCAACCAAATACTATTATAATATAATATTAAATTTTATTATAATAAAAATATATAATAATATTATGTTTTCTCGGCGCCGTTTTCTCGGTCATTTTCGACAAAATAATACTACATTTTTTCAGTGCCAAAATTATTTATAATAAGGTTAGGCTAGATTAGATCAAAAAGTACTTAATTTAAATTTGTGACAGAAGCGATTATTATATTCGTAAAGAGCATAAAAAGGCATCGAGTGGTATATTCACTTTATTGGTAAGTCAATAAAATGGACAGTCATATATTTACCGAAGTATCTACTTAGGCTTCCTCCACCTGCCAAAGTCACCAACCTTTAATAAACGTAGGCTTTTGCCTGTGGTAGGTTCATTCCTTAAAGTTTCATTTACCTAAACTTTAAGGAGAATAAAAAGCCCCTCATTGTAAAAATTTACCTACATATTTTTATAGTTAATAACTAAACATATCTTTAAGGATCTCAACAATCTGTCATTGAATTTTCAATCTTCCGGTTCTTCATGGAACTGGCCAACACACAACAGACCAACGAGGTTGTGCGCAAGTTGCGTTCGTAACGGAGGCTTGCACATGGAAAAAATGTACACGCGAAGGTATATGAGGCAGGCATTGGCAAATCCAGGGAGTGAGGCGGGGGGTGGACCGGGTCCCCGAAGATTTTTTCTGGCGCCCTTTCCCTATTTTTTTTTCTTTTTTAACTCTTTTTTTAGAATATTTTTTTTTTCAATTTGGTCAATTATTGGCACCTTTGTCACATTGCCCCGCCCCAAGGTTTTGCTTATTGGCATCCTCGTCCCTTTGCCCCCCCCCCAGTATTTTTCTCTAGATCTGACCCTGGAGGCAAGGCCATTGGGGACCTGCCATTTTTTTCTCTGCGTTTCAAATGATCATTAAGTCAATCTTCATTATACTGAGGAATAAACTCTAAGGGACTGTAGCCAAAAGGGGCAAAAAAAACGTTATGACTAAAACGGGTTTATTCTTATTACTGGCTACAAGGGGCGTCCACATTTCAGATATCAACTGCGTCGATGGTGCTTGGTGGAAGTGTGCCAAGTGTTGAGAAAACCGTGCCAAATGGGGTAGAGACTGTGCAAAGTATAGTGAAACTGTGCGGCACACCTGGCTTTGTGTGATATACACCAAGTGGCGAAAAGAGGGTGCCCTCTTGACTGGCTTAAAATTTTAAAGAGGGACCAATCAGATTTTACTAAGGCGGAGCTGCTGGCTTTCTGCCATAGGCTTAAAGAAAATGTTACTAACTGTAAAAATTGATACAAAACATAAATGTTCCCCAGTAGTGTTGATTGGATGGGGCCCTAAATTTTGAAACAATCCTCATTTTTGGTTTTCCAATTAAAAACAAATGAGTTTTTTTCGTATTTTCACTGAAACAGCTGAAAAAAACACTATTGTCCCTTGGATTTTGACAAGTACGTCCCCCCTTATAAATTTTTGTGAATCGACGTTACTGATGTCATATATAAAATGATCAGTATAAAAATTGAATGAAATTTGTCAGATAGAGATAATATGATAGTTATAGTTGGTTCGTCATAATTTCAACTTCCTCCAATATATAAATAATAATTAAAAAAAAAGTTATTGTGCATTGATATTTCACAAAATCAGAACAATGTCAATTAACGTGTTAATTTACTGCAACCGGAAGGATACAATTCCGAATATTAACAACAAATTCTCTCCGAAATGGGCTTGCATGTTTGACTAAAATTTAACGTTTTATCTCTATGATTGGTAAAATTTGGGGTATGAGACAATTTAACAAAAGATAGAGTCTGTAATCAAAAGGTTTTCAGTAAAAATATTCCCAAAAAGAATCATTCGGACCGATTATTGATGGGGGAGGGGGATTTGATCCGTTGTTCTTACATGGAGAACACTTTTTAAAACACTATCTCCTGTAAAGAGCTTTCAAACACAGATATTCTCCGGGGAAATTCTTCAGACCAATCTTTTGGGGAGAGTATAGACCTCTATATCCGTTCATACAGCAAAGTACATTTATTATTTTTCGTATTCAAACCTTGCAAATTGGAAGGGGGGATGGTGGTGAAATTTTACCTATCCTAGTTTTTTTGCCCCCTCAGAATTTTAAACATCCTTTTTTATTATTTTCATTGAAAAAATCGAAAAAACTACATAATTACCCTCCTAGGTTGTAAAAAGTAAATTTCACTCCCTTCTACATTTTTGTTCACAGGCACCCCCTAGGTCTGCTTGATTTCACCCAGGCTATGTATTATGGATGCAAAGCTCTTTGGAAGGGGTCGATGTTCTGAAAACAGCAAAAATTTGCAATTTATTTAGAAAACATGGGGAAATGTAGTTATGAGAGGTCAATGAGAGTTTCTCTGGGGCCACCCACCCCTGCTTGCGTACTTGCCCCACTGTAATAAAAAAAACAGAAGAAAACAAATAAATTTGATCTTTGCAGTCCAGCGTGAAACCTGTTTACATAAAAAAGGGGTTCTAATTTAATCCAAAATTGTTGTAAAACGACTTTCACTTTTTTTACAAGTCCAAATTGTAAAAGTAATCTAATAATGTAAACCTGTTAGAACATAATTGTACTAATATTTTTTTCTTTATGGTCAAATGAGTTAAACCTTGTTTCTTATGAGATCAGAGTAAATTACGCCAGACATATAATATATTAAATGATCGAAAATTCCTTAGTAATGCTAACCCTGGCAGTCGCGCGGCCGTCTAAATGTTTCTACCCTTCCCAGACCAGCGTCTGGAGAATCTGTGATTTCGGACGTTTTGCTTGAGTGGGGGGAGGGGGCTAAGCTAAAAAACAATTGTGTGGAAACACGATATTTGTAGGAATCATCGTATGAATCCCTACATTTAAGGACGAATGTGTCCAAAGGCCTCCCACCATGAGTGCCCTGAATCTAATGTGTATTTTTAAACTTTCCGAATTTTAATATCAATCTAGGTTGCAGCAGTAGCTGCAACGGTGCAAGGCGGGGCCGGGGGCACTTTTCACTCGTCAGATTTTTCCCTCCCCCCAGACTTTGAAAATACTCTTTTTGTATTTTTATTGAAAAAAACAACGAATTTAAGTTTTTCTTATGGAAGTAAAGATCGAAGTTGAAACTTTGGCCAATGTAGCTGTTTCATTGGGATAACCTCTTGAAGACAACGTCACAGTCCAAAAACTGGAATAGTACCATCCGTTCCGTCAATAGTAAAAACACCCGGTAACATAATAAAAAAAAAAAACAACCTAAGTCTTCTGAGACTGAGGTAATAATAGCGGGAATTGACACTTTTCAAATCTGCAGGCAATGGACAAGTTTCGAGGAGAAATCATATCTTGTCTTGATCGAGATATCTTGGCTTGATATGGCCGAGAGCTTCCGATAATTTGAAAAGGAAATGCATGAAAGGAGAATAAATAACAATTTTTTTTAAAAATACGTTTCAAAAAAGGAACAAAAACTCAAATTTTATTTGATCGTCACATTTAACCTGATATCAACAGATGGGGGTATTGGTTAAACAAAATTAATATACCTTTGCTGGTGGCCGGTGTTTGCCCCCTGGAAAATAAATGGAAAATACCCCCCGCGGCTGGTTGGTCTCAACTCACTTTTGATTTATAAAAAAAAGAACTAGAACTCTCAATTTCTGATCTAATGAGCACCCTCTGAAGTTTCTGCGATCATGAGGCGGAGGTGTGGATGAGGAGAGGGCAGTCCCCCTCCTGTACGAAATAAATTATACTCATTTTGGGCATAATTTATAATGGGCATATTTAAATAATTTATATCTGTTCACTGTCGATTAAAAGGTTTCATCCCTATCTTGAACTGTTTTACTTTCGTAGATGGGTAATATTCCCAGAATGAAGTTTCTGCGATCATGAGGCGGAGGTATGGATGAGGAAAGGGCATTCCTCCTCCTGTACGGAATAAGTTATGCTCATTTTGGGGTTTAATGTTCCTCTATACATTCATAATAAAAGCGCAGATGGGAAATATTCCCAGAAATCATAAGGGAGTATATATCAACTTCACATTTTTGGATGTTTTTTCTTAAGTTCCTTTTGTACTCCGTCCCCCTAAAGAAATACCTCCTCCCCCAAAAAAATCCAGGTTATGACCTTTGGGGATTATACATCAGTTTCTTCCTCCATGCTCTCCCAAACATTGCTTCAAATTTTCCATTTTTTAGGCTCCAGATCTTTTTTAGAAAAGCTGCCAGGTTTCACATTACATTTTTTTTCTATTTCCTGGAAATTCAATCAGAAAAAAAAACCAGCCAAATTTTAGCAAAGATCACTTGTACAGAATTTCATTTTGCTGGTAAGTCGGGTCAGAGAGCAAGATCTCTTTTTGTGGTGTAGGAAAATTAACATTGCTGGGGATTTAGGGACTTTCACCTTAAAACGAACAAAAATTATTGCTTTGGGGTCTACGCAACATTTATCTAAAAAGTAACTCGAATAAATGGACTTGTTGTATTTTCTAATATCTATAAAATACTAAGAACTAACACTTTAAATAAAAACTGAGCTTGGTTGAATTTCTTTTTTTAAAGAATTATAATTGTAAACTAAAGTTCTCTATATCATGTCTGGTGACCGACTGCTTAAAACCTTAACTATTTAATTTCTGCGACTACTTGTGAAATTTTCTGCTCCTAAGATAACATCTTGTTTTCCTGATATCGGTTTTGTGTATTCAGTAAAGCGCTACTTTTTATAATGCTTCAGATATTGCAAATCATCACGAGTCAGTTTATTTAAGCTATTTTTGCAGATATATCTTGCGTAATCTGCGAAGCACTAGTTTTTCTTCATTTAAATCGGTTATAGGAAACACATTCAAGAATTATGCTTAGGCTGCATCTCAGAAAACCGGTTTCATAGCTACAAAAACAAGTGATGGATGATAAAATGAATTGGACTGGGCCACAATGCATTGGACTTGCATAATTTGGGCTATATACTTGCACATTAGGTATGGGGGTTAGGTTAGGTTACTTTAGGTTGGGTTCGGTTTCCATAATTTTGTTTCTAAAGTCTTATTTTATCATCATGTTTCGTTATTTTTCATTAGGATTAACCTAACCTTACTTCTTTGGCGTATTTCCAGTAATCGAGAAGTACTTTACGAATATCTTTAATATAAAAGACAAGTTTTTTTTTAATATAAAAGAAAAACTGTTGGTATTTATGTCTTAGGCTATAGCCACCACAGTCAAGTTCTTCATCCATTGAAGCACTGTGAAACCGGTTTCTTTCTCTAGTTTCTTTCACCTTAGCGTGAGACAACAAAGGTGTGTGACAGAATAGATGGGAAATGTATAATTGGGGTTTTATATTTACACATGGGGGTGGGGTAAAGTATTCGGACTCTATTAAATTAGAAAACAATTCTTACTTCATAACATGCAGAATAATTTTACCTAACACATTTTACATGCAGACCCGCTATACGTCACCCCCACCCTCCCCCTTAATGTACAAATATATAGCTCAAACTTGGTCTAAAGCATTATAAATTTATCAGGCTATAAATTCATTAGGATTAACCTAACTTCACTTCTTGAGTGTGGTGACTATAAGACACAAGTGCGAAACTTTGGTACGTCCTTGTTATATATTACACACTAGAGAACTTGTATCGCGAACATGAGACAATGCCCGGTTTTCACGGTGTTAAACCAGACAATTAGCTTTGTTTCGGTGGGAAACTACATTGTAGCTATATTTTAATTAAATATTTAGTTGGTATTTTGGTTAGGTTAGTTAACATAATGCGGTCTGAGCGGTCCCCCTACCATAATTCTTTGTTCTAGTTTCCATAATTGTGTTGCTAAACTATTATATTTTCATCATATTTTGGTACATTTCATTATGATTAACCCAACTTCAATTCTTGAGTGTGTGTTTGTACTATACAACAAGGAAGCACCCAAACTTTTTTTTAACATAACTAATAGTACGACTTATTTGAAACTGTTATGTCGACATTATTGAACTAGTTTTTTATAATTTCGGCTGTTCATTGAACTCCAACCAATTTATTTTAAGTGACACATAACCCCGAACAGGCAATTTAGCTATTTCTACCTATAACGGTTCAACTTATACCTGCTTAAACCCTTCCTGATCTAACCATTTAGCTGTAAATATTTTGATACTAGTATGCAGCGCTGCCGAATAGGTTACTTTTACGCCATTTGGGCCCCTTTTTGAACATTATGCATTGAACCATTTAAATTGGCGCATTTTTTAAAGTGAATATGCTTGACAAAGTGGAGATTTGGCCTATTTTGGCTGGAAAATCGGTGTTTTCGGCGTATTTTCGCTTTTATGTCTGTGCTTGATAAAGTGGAGATTTGGCCTATTTTGGCTGGAAAATCGGTGTTTTCGGCGTATTTTCGCTTTTATGACTGTGCTTATATTACGTACATTTGGTAACAGAGCCAAATAGAGATTTTAACACATAAGCTATCTTGGGGATTTCTCGGTCCGATTTGAGCTGGGTCCAATGAAACTTATTTTGTTTCTACCAATGATTACCTAGCACAAGACCAGTTTAGACCAAATATGTCAGATCTATTGAACTAGTTCTTCCATGGTATTTGTTTAACTATAAATATTAATTTTCACCATTTTGCTAAACGTTAGGCACATAACCTCGGACGGGCTGTTTCCGTTTATAACGGTTTAACCCTCTATACCTGCTTAATCCCCCTTTGTGATATCTAACTGTAAAATATATGGCTCACATCCTACTGCTAAATCGGGGTATTCCGGCTTGCACTGTCAAATTTAATTAGTTTCACTTTTGAAAAAAAAAACTATGAAGTTGAACTGGTTTTTTGTTTATTGTCTGAGCTTTGACTTGAAAAGATATAGCCCAGTACGCGAAAAAATAAGATATGGGAGAACAAAAAAAGATAATTTTTAGTAATTCTAACGTAGCTAGCAGTCAATGGGGGAGGGACTCATGAATTTTATAACTATCCATAACTTCCATGTCATGCCCGTTTCTCACTATTTCGACGAGCTCTTCCTAAACAAATAATTGTCTGAGAGGACGCGGGTTCGAATCCCAGTGTACCCAATTCTTCAGTTTGGGACGGGGGTCAGTGGCGTGACTCTGTTAGCTTAGCCAGAGTCGACCCAGCTCTAAATGGGTACCTGGAGAAATCTGGGGAAGGTAAACAGGAAGGGTGTGCGAAAGCACAGGATGGCTGGCCCCCAACCCCCCATTGCACTTCCTGGCTGAAGGGCCAAGAAACGGAGATCAGAACCGCCGGTAGGGACTGTAAAGTCTAATGCCGTATCCTTTACCTTTTACCTTTTTATAAAATAAAATATGCGGATTTTACAAAAATTACATATATATAAAATATTATAACAATATTATTATTATATTTTATAATATTATTATTACAATATTTTATATTATAAAAATATAATATAGAATATATTATTAAAATATATTATAAATATGTTATATTATAAAAATATATTATAAAAATTCCTCAAAACTACAATAGGGAATTTAATTCCTAAAACTACAGGTATTATATTCCATTTAATAAAACCTTATTGAAAGTGTAAAAAAATAATAGAAACCCAAAGAAACACAACTGACAGTGTGTAACTAATCAAGGGTCGCCAGAGAGGTATAACCCCCTGCATCCCGTGGCAAACCACCTTTGCTCATGGCAAAGGGGAGATGGGCAGAGGACCCATTTTTCTCCCTTCATCCCCCATGTTTTATGTTCTATAAGGTAGAATGGTAAATGTATCTTAAGATCCATAAGAGTGACTTGGGCCGTCGGTGACGAAAAACCGTGTGCAAAAATTTCTCTGGCCCTCTCCTGCAATTATATTTTCAGGCTGTGTACTATTTTTCTTAAATTTCTTAAATTTTTTCTTTTCTTATTTGTTCTCTTTAATATTCTCTTCACCATTTTGCTAAACATTAGGCACATAACCTCGTACGGGCCAGATATTTATTCTCTAAACAAATATTCTCTTTTCGTAAATTTTCTTTTTGACAGCAGATCTCATTTGATTCATAATTTTATTTTCAGTGCAAAAAGGAAATCCAAATAATATTTTGAACTAAAAACTCTTGATTATAAATTACATGAAAAATAACAACAATTAAACTTGCAAGTTAAATTTCCTTGGAAAAAATATCTTGTATTGGGTCTCGTTGAGGCTTGAAAGGCCATCCCCCACTAACATTGACCCCAAACTATGAGCTATGTTATTAATATTGAGGTAGTATACTGTAAAAGTAGACACATACTCAGGGTGGGGACAACGCATTCAAACCTGAGCCCCGTTCGGGGGGAGGGGGCTGGAGCTACAAGTTGGAGGAGGGCAATGTGACAAGGGTCCCAATAAGCAAACCTTGGGGGGCAATGTGTCAAGGGTGCCAATAATTGACCAAATTGACAAATTTATTTTTAAAAAAGAGTGAAAAACGGAAAAAAAGAAAAACGGTGCTAGAAACATTTTGGGAATGCCCAGGGTCCCCCACATCCCCTGGATTCGACAATGGCCCCCTTAAAGTTTCAAGACTATCATGGTTCCCCGATTTTTTTCACGTATTTGTTCTATTATCGATTGGCGTATTTTTTATCGAATGTGAGGCCCTTTTCTATACATTGGGCCTTTCTGAACACAGCTAAAGGATGTGTTTTTCCCATTTTTCTCTACTTAATAGTGTGGTTTCTGCGTAAAGCTGAAACGAGTCTTTTTTGAATTGTTTTATATTTGATTTTTGAATTGTTTTTATTTTAATTATAATAAGATAAAATCATTCCTTTTGGATAGTTATTAGTTATTTATTTCTTTTTATTAGAGGGTGTTTTTCATGTATCATCAGGTGGGGTGTCTGATGTGACGTGGTGAGTAACTAACTTTCCCTTAAAAATTTTTTTTTTTTATAGGGGAAGGCTGTTTGAGCCTTCCCCGGGCGGTTGTGTGTATGTATAGCTTTTTTTAATTTAGTAGTTAATAAAGAGTTCATTCATAAAAAAATTCTGTTTGTCAAGTCTTTTATTTTGATTGAATATCCATTTATCACTTTCCTATTTTTTTTTTACTGTGCAATAACGAGCTCGTCGCTCTGCCAGACATTTGTGTATTTAGTATGTTATGCATTTATGATAGGAAAATAAATTTGAAATATATAGAAAATTAACGTTAAAACAAGGCTTTGTGCTTAAAGGTCAGAAAAAATTATTGAATCATTCAAATAGGATATCCGCAGTTTGTTTTCCAGTAGCTGATATATATATATATATATATATATATATATATATATATATATATATATATATATATATATATATATATACTAGCTGTTGGGGTGGCGCTTCGCGCCACCCCAACACCTAGTTGGTGGGGGCGCTTCGCGCCCCCCCCCAAGCCCCCCCGCGCGCGTAAGTCGTTACGCGCCATAATAGTTACGCGCCATTGTAGTTGTGTCCCTATGTCCCACCTGTGAATATAGATATATATATATATATATGGTTTTAACTACGTAAAACTTGCGAATATACAACATTCTTTGCTGTCCCATTGTCTTTGCATATAAATAGATTGTCAGGTTATCCCCCTGTTTCCCCCGGTGTCCCCGTTGTAGTTGTGTCCCTGTGTCCCGGTCGTCATTTATATTCCCTGTGTCCCGGGTCCCGGTCATCATTTGTATCCCGGTGTCCCGGTCTGTATATACATTCGTTTTTTAGTTTTGTTTTTCTCCTTTATTTTTTTCCTTTTTTTTTCTTTTTTAGTTTATTTAGATTTTTAGATTTTTTAGTTTTTTTATTAGTTTTTAGTTTTTTTTTCTTTTTAGTTTTTTTGTAGTTTTTACCTTCTTTTTAGTTTTGTTAATTTTTTTTTTTACTTGTGTCCTGGTCGTCATTTATACTCCCTGTGTCCCGGTGCTTTGTTGATTGCTAATCGAACATTCCTTTTGTCCTGGTCGCTTTCTCTTTGAGTGTCGTCATTTATTTTTTTCTTTTTTAGTTCTTTTAGTTTTTACCTTTTTTAGTTTTTTTTTAGTTTTTAGTTTTTTTAGTTTTTTACCTTTTTTTAGTTTTTTTAGTTTTTTAGCTTTTTTATTTTTTTTATTAGTTTTTAGTTTTTTTGTAGTTTTGCCTTTTTTTTTAGTTTTTTGTCCTGGTCGCTTTCTCTTTGAGTGTCGTCATTTATTAGTTCTTTCCTTTTTTTTTTTAGTTTTTTATTGGTTTTTACCTTTATTTTAGCTCATTTTTCAGTTTTTTCCTTTTTTTTAGTTTTTTTTTATTTTTTATTTTTTTTAGTTTTTTACCTTTTTTTAGTTTTTTTAGTTTTTTTAGTTTTTTAGCTTTTTTACTTTTTTTATTAGTTTTTAGTTTTTTTTTGTAGTTTTTGCCTTTTTTTAGTTTTTTCAGTTTTTTTTTTAGTTTTTTATTGGTTTTTACCTTTATAGTTTTTTTAGTTTTTTAGCTTTTTTATTTTTTTTATTAGTTTTTAGTTTTTTTTTGTAGTTTTTGCCTTTTTTTAGTTTTTTCAGTTTTGACGTCACCTAATCCAGTTTTTTCAGGTGACGTCACCTGACACATCCATCCACACATCCATCCACACATCCACAGACAGACAACTTATTTTTATATATATAGATATATATATATATGTGTGTGTGTGTGTGTGTGTGTATATATATATATACAGATATCCAAAATAAATGTAATTGTTATGTTTAAATTACCATAATTACTTGCTCTTGGATGCCTCACCTTGAATTAAATAGTGCTCAAACTATGCCAAGTTTTGGTATTTTGGTTCGCATGATCATTACAGTACTTACTAACCTTAAAATCAATTTCTTTTGGCTTTTATCCTAACCAACTCCCGAATCTTCTTAAACAAATGGATGTGGTAATAATGATAACCTCTGCAAATTTACTTTACGTTAAATGCCAAAATTCTGGGGGAATTGGAGGATCCACCTGGAGGAAAGGGTGTAAATAATAATCACGTTTTTAGAGAGAACCGCCCAGGTTTTTCGCAAATTTGTATTTTTAGGCAGTCGTTTTAAAAATTAGCAATGAAATAAAGAATGTCATAATCAAGGCTGTATAAAAAGCAGTAAAAAAATGAATATAAACAAGTTTTTATTGCGAATCCCCCTGAAAAAAATCCTTTGTAAACTCCCCCGCCCGAAAAAAAAATCCTATATACGACCCTTGTCATAATAATAGCATAATTATAACATTTATGGTGATATTAGAATTATTGATGTGGGAGGTGAATACAGTGAAGGCATAAAAAATGAAAAAGCTAAGGTACAGGGTTATGCACGTACACCGTTTTGTGTGTGTGTGGCGGGGTAATAACAAAATATTTTATTTTATGAATTAAATAAAAGTTCCACGAATTTTTGGGAGGTTTACAATTTTAAGGGGGAGTGGGGTGGTCCTAGAAGCCTCACTGTGTATGCTCATGCGTAGTGCGTTTATCTGCGATTAAAGATTAGGGTGCTGCAAGCCATGATAATCAGAGTGTAAAGTGTAGTTCTCAAACGCGGGCACTTCAAAACGTTGAAGAAGATACGGTGTGGAGTTTTCGGGAGGGATTAGCTTAGGATAGTTTTAGGTTCCCGTTTGAGCAAATGTATATTAAACAATCAGCTTTACGAAAAAATGGGCCGATTTGTTGATCGACCGATGTGATCGATTTTGGTTGACCTAAGTATGTTGTGAATGGAAGGTAAAGATGGTTAAATCACCTCAAAACGATGAAGGAGTATAGACTACTAAAAATATCATGCTGTTTGATAATCCAGCTGGAACCAGCTACGTCAATTCATGGAAGTTAGGGTTTGAGGCCAAATGTATTTTTTGAAAATCTAAGAGGGCAATTTCGTTTTTTATTTTTTCAAAGAAAATACCAAAAAAGGACATTTTACAAAATGTATAGGGGGCACATGCGCCCCCTGCCCTCCCCTTCCTCATTGACACCTCTAATTGGGGTAAATCCTCTCGAATGCGATGAAAAAAGAACACAAGAAATGATTTAAAGATTGTAACTTGATGGGAAAGAGTAGAGAAGAAAAGTCTGAACAATGTGATGTTCAAAGAGAGAGAGTAGTAGAAATAAGACATCAGGAATGGTAAAGGGATTTGGAAACAACACAGAGGTACAAAATAGGGTGCTTATGTGTTATATCAATCCCATTGAAGAAGTTTGATCTGATCTCTCTGCGTAAAACCGGTATGTCTGTCTGCTTTCGGAGACAATTAGCTTAGTCAAATTGAGAAAAATTAAATAAAAAAACAAGATTTTTTTAAACTACAAGTATGGAATGACATTAAAACGAACAGGAATTATTCCGTATATGAAAGGGGCTGCTTCCTCATCAACGCCCCGCTCTTTACGCTAAAGTTTGACTCTTTCTCACAACTCTACTTTTTAAAACAATAAAAACTTTAGCGTAAAGAGCGAGGCGTTAAGGAGGGGTCACTCCATTTTATATACGAAATAAATTTTTTTCGTTTTGATTTTTAATGTCGCTCCTTACTTTTAGTAAAAAAAAACTTGTTTTTTTATTTAATTTTTCAACGTTTTCTAATTAATGCATGTTTTAATTTTGGCACACCACACGTGAATAACTTAAAACGAATTTATATATAATTATTTTTTGTTTGGCTAAATGGCTTTCTCATAGTTTTGATCGGACGCTTTTATAAAAAAAGGGGTAGGGCGAGGAGGCCTAGTTGCCTTCTATTTTGTGGCTGCTTACAAAAGCAACTAGATTTTTTATATTTTTACAAACGTTTTTGTTAGTAATAAACATGCGTACCTTACGAATTAGCTTACGTAACGAACTTCTATATTTTTGTCTTTTTATTACGTATATAAGGGGGTTCGCCTCCTCGTCAATGCCTCGTTCTTTACACTAAAGCTTGAATTTTGTCCCAAATCTTTAAGAATGACCCCTGAATCACGAAGGCCTTAGAATAAATAGTTAAAATTACTAAAATACTTTAGCGTACATAGCATGGTATTGTGGAGGAGACGAACCCCCTTATATACGTAATAACTTATGTTTGTTTTCAGTTTTAATGCTGCTCATTACTTCCAGTTGAAAGAAAATTATTTATTTTCTCATTGTTTTTTTTTTAAATAAAACTAGAAAATCCTGCGCCCCCTTAATGGAAATTCTCTTCCCTCTTGAAAAATTCCTCCATGGTAAGATCCTCCCACGTAACCTCCTTCCCGCAACCCACTCCCACCCCAACGCGAAAAAGTCCCCCTGATAACATCTGTATACTTCATAAATAACAATTACTATGGTGTAAACAATGGTCAAAGTTTGTAGCTTGCAGCCCCTCCCCCGTGGACTGGGGCGATTTAGTCATCCCCAAAGACATAGTTATTAGGTTTTCAACTAATCTAAATATAATGGCTATCTCAAAATTCTGATCCGGTGACTTTGGGAAAAAATGTGCGTGGGATGCGTGGGGCCTAGGTGCCCTTCAGTTTCTTTGGTGACTTTAAAAGAGCACTAGAACTTTCAATTTCCGTCAGAAAGGGCCCGCTCGAGACATTTTAGGACAACTGGGTCGATGTGATCACCCTGGAAAAAAAATAAACACGCATCCGTGACCTGTCTTCTGGCAAAAAATACGAAATTCCACTTTTTTGTAGATGGAAGCTTGAAACTTCTACAGTGGGATTGTCTAATACGCTGAATCTGATTGTGTGATTTTTGTTAATATTCTATGAATTTTGGGGGGTGTTTCCCTATTTTCTAAAATAAGACAAATTTGCTCATGCTCGTAACTTTTCTGTCTTCTGGCAAAAAATACAAAATACCACATTTTTGTAGATGGAAGCTTGAAACTTCTACAGTGGGATTGTCTAATACGCTGAATCTGATTGTGTGATTTTCGTTAATATTCTATGAATTTTGGGGGGTGTTTTCCCTATTTTCTAAAATAAGACAAATTTGCTCATGCTCGTAACTTTTCTGTCTTCTGGCAAAAAATACAAAGAAACCGCATTTTTGTAGATGGAAGCTTGAAACTTCTACAGTGGGATTCTCTGATACTCTGAATCTGATAGTGCGATTTTCTATGACTCTTGGGGGGTGTTTTCCCTATTTTCTAAAGTAAGACAAATTTTCTCAGGCTCTAAACTTTTGATGAGTAAGACTAATCTTGATTCCCTTTAAAGGGAATTTAGACCAACATTAATTTTAGTGTCAGAATCAGCAGTTAATGATAAAAAAACTGTCTCTAAACTAATAGTTTTAAAACTTAGATCTTTTAAAGATGTTTGTACTCGGTACCTTCTTGCTGTTTCTTACTAAAATGATATAGGGTGAATCATTATGTGATCATAATGTGATGAATCATTATGTGATCATATTATGTTATCATAGGGTGATTCAATATGTGAAGTTGGTATTTTGGTTAGGTTAGGTACTTTATATAGTCCATTCTTAGCGGCCTGCTTTCCATCATTCTCTGTTGTAGTTTTCATAATTTTGCTACTAAGGTATCATATTTTCATCAGATATTGGTATATTTCAATAGGGTTAACCTAACTTCACTTCTTGAGTATATAATAATAGATTAGAATGGCAAGTTACCTACAGAGAAATATTTCTTGTCGAAAGCAAAGGGAATTTAGACCAAGAATAATTTTAGTGTCAGAATCAGCAGTTAATGATAAAAAAAAACTGTCTCTAAACTAATAGTTTTAAAACTTAGATCTTTTAAAGATGTTTGTACTCGGTACCTTCTCGCTGTTTCTTGCTTAAATGATATTGGGTGAGTGATTGAATGATTTAGTGGGATTTAATTATTAATCATCATAATGATAAGGGTTTAATAGTCAAGAATGGATTTGATACCTAGTTGTTTCGGCGATATCTGAAAGAAAGTTCCTTATGGCAAGTAAGGTTTCCATGAAACTCTACTCCCATTTAACTCAACCAGTTTTACCCTACTCTCGTTGAACTCAACCCCCGTTTGACTCAACCCCCATTTAACTCCTCCTCAATCACCTAAACCCTTACTCACTTCAACGCCTGCAATACGTTATGTTAGGTTGAATGGGGTGAACTTAAACAGGAGGTGAATTGAACAGGGATTGCGTTGGATGGGGTTTGAGTAGAATAGGAGTTGACTTGAATGGGGAGTGATTTAAATGGGCTGAGTTGAATGGGGCCGCGTTAACAAAGGCTGAGATGCTATCACACAAACAGACAAACCCAGACAAAAGAAATGGAAGACATGTTGTTTATTTTTTAAGTTCTTGAACGAGAATTAGGTTGTTGTCCTTATTTACTTAGGAAAATAAACTCTGTGTTACTTTATTACTTACTTCATTATTTCATTACTCATTGCTTACTTTATTCAGCTTCTTGTATTTAAAAAGTACAACAAATCAATGTTTATTAAGAAAATTACTAGCATAACTGGGAAATAAACACCCTTTTAAGCATTGACAAAACATTCTAATAGCCTGTTCCACAAATTTGTCCTTATTCCACCCTCTCTTTCTGTAGGGGTATGTAACAACATTGGGTCCAAACGGCACATTGAAAAAGGAAGCAGAAATAAGTGATGAAGAAGAAAATTTCACAGACGAAGAAGATGAAAACAGTCCGTTAAACACTGAAATATACGGAGGAAGGTATGTGTTTTGTATTTGAAAATGATTTTAAGGTGATTTTAAGATGTAAATTGATTTTATTCTAAAAATAATTGTTTTAATAACAAAGCGACTATATGAAGCAGTTTCCTTTGAAATGAGCCATTAAATATCTCTCTATTGTGTTCTTATAGCCGTTAGTTCTGCTGATAAAAAGGTGAAAAACGGGAGACACATCTGTGCTACAAATGGAAAAAAGTGGTTTTCCTTGTTGATCAAGGTGGGGGACTGTAATTCCCTTGTGCAAAGTTTTTGACCGTGATGATTCCAGTAGTGCACTCCTCATTCCGATCCGACGCCATTTTCTAGGTGTTTTAGGTTTTGTTTGCTGAAATCAAAATAAATTTCTTTCGTTGTAAACTTTTACTTTTAATGTGAACGAAAAAAATAGTTACCATTCCTGAGTCAGGGCCAGATGGCAATTTTTTCTCACTAGGCATTTTTTTTTTCAAAACCACTTTTCTCTTGGGGGACCGCCCTCAAGATTTTTCTAGCCTCATTGTTTTTTCTCTCTTTTTACCTTTTTTTTTAAATAAGCATGTCAGTTTGTTCAATTATTGTCGCCCTTGTCACATTCCATCCCCTCCAGATTTTGCTCTAGATCCACTTTTGGTTGTGGGAATGAAGATATAGCTGTGGTAAAAATAGTTTGGTGCCAATTTTAAAGTGCCGAACTTTTTCTTGTCATGAAAAAGCTAGTTTTCCAAAGCAATTTAGAAAAACAGTACAAGCACTGGCCTAAAAAGGTGTCAAGCGATTTGCAAGCATACTCCCGTCCAAAGTGCTGCCAGGAACATGATTGAATCTTGGGGCAGGGGTTAACTCATTTCAACAGTCTCGTGATTCTACAAAATCTGATTATAAATTTCCATAATTGCCATATTGCTCAGTTATGTATGCAAGAATTTTTTTTGCGAAGGGGAATATAAATATATTTGATTAACTGAACAATAAGTGCCTAGAAATTAAGAACAAAATAGGGTTTGGAGTTGAGCCAGGCCCCAAGCCCTTCTCCCTGCGTAATTGCCCGATATAAATCACGCGATTTTCGCTTTTGTTGATGAGTTAGCCACCTCCCATTGAAATGAATTCCCACGTACCCACCAGCACCAGAATCATATTCGTCACTTTTCATTTCATTGTGATTACCGACGAAATTTCCCCAAGTACTTTTTTGATAAGAGGAATTGTTCATTAAAGCTAATAAAGAATAATTTGATGAAGGTGGCTGAAACGCTGGGTTTGTGTCGGAATACTTTATCGAGTCCTCTGGGAGTTGTCTATGGTTTTAGCGAGAAATAAGACGCATAATTTTGTAAGCTGCAAAAATTGAAAGTTATGTATCTTGATCTACCCTACTGATTAAATCAGTGGCTGCATCTTTTCAATTTGTTTTGAAGTGGAATAATATTTATCCTGCTGATACAGTTAACAATGGATGTTTGACTATGTCCTTTTATCGGTTGGCAGGGAATTCCCCTCCCAACAAAATATTTGTTTTCCCAATTTCCACAAAATCAGCCAATCAGCAAGAATACATGATTTAGAAAAAATAAGGGTGTCAAATGGGGTGGCGGGAGGGGGGGGGGGTAATTGTCCCCTAGATTTTATCCTCCCTTGATTTTAGAAATACTTTTTTGGGGGTGTTTTTATTGAAAAATCGAAAAAGAACAAAATTACCACCCTAGATTTTGAAAACCATCTTTTTTGTATCCTTGTTAAAAATCCTTGCCACCCTCCCCTAAATTTTTGTGAATTGGCACAACTACGAAAAAAAAATCTTCATAGTCTTGATTGCTTGGCTATCCTTTTAATTTAAAAAGTTTATTGCGAAGGGCAGCGAAAGGGTCACGGTCGAACGTGACGGGGTGTGGTCACTCTTTTTTGTATAGATTCTTCGTTGAATTTTGCTGTGAGAGCAATTTAAGTGTATATTTGTAATTTCATTATTTGCTTTATCTTTTCTACTGGATTAGTTTTGGGCTGGGTTAATAAATAAATCCTCGGGTAATCTACGAACTAAGGAGCAAGACAAGTGCGTAGTTATTTTTCGGTGCACAATAATAAAAATGGGGGGAGGGGGAATACTTTTTTATTCTATTGTTTTAATAGGAAATAAGCGAGTTGTTTTAATAGGGTGAACGGCGAGGTTTCCCCAAGCAGTAGCGTCAATTCACTGAAATTTAGAGGGGGGATCTATTTTTCAATATCTATTTGAAAAATTTGGTGGTTTTAAGTTTTTCTCAATGGAAACTCCCAAAAAGGTGATGTTCAGAAAAAATATATCCTAAAAGATATTTCTCAAAATTCAGAGGGGCATATAAATTTGAGGGAGAGGGCGTGCCCTCCCCCTCATTTGATGCCACTGTGCCTACGCATGTCCCTGAGGAAAGCCGCATGAATTTATCCTAGATACAATTTTTCTCAACAGAATAGGATAGAGGCTTAATGAGTTGTAAGCCTCTAAGCAGATAATTATGTCATACCTAAAACAAAAGGTGGTACATTACAATTTGTAAATTTTTGAGAATAACAAAAATAAGGTCTCAAGAGACAAATTTTCTTTAGGGATATCAGCAAGAAGAAATGTATAAAAATTACAGTTTGTTACATATTAATGCAGCTCAGTGCAGTACTTGTTTGGTGTACTATTCCCAGCGAGGCGTTGACCATTTTAAAAATTCTATGCACCAAGTGAGGTGAGCCATATTTTGTGGAAATGTAGTCGATGAGGCACATCGAGGTTGCATGAGTAGTACTCCAAGATGTAAACCAGGTGATGGTGAGCGGGCAGCCCCTCGATCCTAAGCAAAATACTCCAATCTAATATATTAGGACTTGGATTAGGAATTTTGGGGGTTTTAATACAGTATTGGATCCAGTGAAGGCCCGTTGCTAAGTATTGCCCAAAAGCACTAAGAATAAAATAATTGCAGCTTTTATATGAACTTGGAGGCATGAGTGTTAGACTGGGTGTGTATTTGGAGAGGTAGCAGGCAGTGTCGAAAGCAGGGTTTGGTGTGCAAAAACGACACACAATGCAAAGCCCTTTTACCTTTTACCATTTTAAAAATTCTATGCACCAAGTGAGGTGAGCCATATTTTGTTGAAATGTAGTCGATGAGGCACATCGAGGTTGCATGAGTAGTACTCCAAGATGTAAACCAGGTGATGGTGAGCGGGCAGCCCCTCGATCCTAGGCAAAATACTCCACTCTAATATATTAGGACTTGGATTAGGAATTTTAGGGGTTGAGTTGGGACCTTCGCTTTCGTAAGTGTAGTGAACTTGCAGTAGTTTTTGGGCAATTTTATGTGGTTAGAATATTTTTGAGTCCGGTTGGGATCTTGCTATAGTTTGTAGTGGTAGTGGTAGTTTATTTACCATTGGTAATGATGAGCTGCTATCAGGTATCCGTGTATCGCAATATATTATGACAATTATACTTTGGTGGGACTGTTCTGGCTACAATTACCGCGAAAATTTTTGCAGCACATTGAAATAAAGTGAAAGACTATGAATTTATTTTAATTATTGAAAAAACAAATATTATTTGTCTTATACTAAATTTAAAGAAAAAAAATCCTAAATTTAACGAATAAAATTTGTTGTAGGCGGATAGTAGAAATTTTAGATACTCAAGGCCCCTACGGTTTTAATACAGTATTGGATCCAGTGAAGGCCCGTTGATAAGTAATGCCCAAAAGCACTAGGAACAAAATAATTGCAGCTTTTATATGAACTTGGAGGCATGAGTGTTAGACTGGGTGTGTATTCGGAGAGGTAGCAGGCAGTGTCGAAAGCAGGGTTTGGTGTGCGAAGTCAACAACACACAATGCAAAGCCCTTTTACCTTCACATTTTCTAACCTTTTATTCTATATAGTAAGCTACTCCTACTCTTTCTGCTCAGGGGCTAGACGATATACTTTTTGTCTCAATCATTGTCATTGTAATCTCTGGTACTTTTATGCTTGGTTTTACCTCATTATAGGAACGGATAAATTATTCAAACCTGCTTTCCGCTTTGTAATGACGTATATAGTTGTCAAAATGATTGTTTTTCCTTTCACATAATCAAATGACCTTGGCATTACCAAGTTCTGCTTGGACCGTTCGTGGTAGACAGTTTTCCCCTTTATTTTGCCAAATAATTTAAAAGTTGAACAAGTAGAATAATTTATCGGTTTTGTTACCCATAAAACACCTTTAATACGCTATTATTTGTATATCATCCCCATTTCCTGTTTAGTAAGTAAAAGTAAAGTTTTTATTAGAGTTTGACTTATAATAAACTTTGATCTAGCCGAGGGGTCGCTCTCTCTCCGGAATCATGTATACCAGGCGGTATATGCTAAGCCTGGCGGAACTGTGTCAAACACTTTGGGAGTTTGTCAAGCCTTTGAGGACTTCCAAGCGTGGTGGAACTGTGGCACACGTGACGTTCCGAGATGTACGCCAGATGGCGGGAAATCAGTGCCTCTCAGATCTAGCGGTATAAAAAGACATCATAGGATCCCAGCTACTTAACGCATTAATAGATATCTCTCATGGCCCTAATTCCAAAAAACTGAATTCTGCCAATATAGCTGCGGACCTCCACTTTGGACTTGTAGTTGGGGTCAATTCCATTTTAGTAACTGCATTTTAGGTACTTGGGTTGGCATGCTCTACCTTGTTGAAAGCAGATTAATGAAAAATTTAATTAACTTTAGAAAAAAAATGATAATAACGTGGAGCAGTACAGAGCGTCCCATTTCTTTCGTTTCTTTGTATTTGAGAAATATCTTTCATTTTCTCTACGTTCGCTTTCCCCAAGGATCATCATGGTTCCAGTAATGGTTACAATCATAGAAACCGAAAGTAAAAAAAGAGTTATGAAAACAATCGTCTTGTAAGCAAAATTTTTTATTTTTGCGTCATTTAGAAATGACCAAATTCAGTCCGATTCAGGTTTTGCATACGAGTCCAGTGGACATTGTCCGTCACGCATAAACCAAAAATCAATCTAATTCTTTCATTCTTTAGTTTTATACCTATCTACCTTAGTTCCGCCCTGGGAATTGCGCATTGACGGATGACAGATATACTTATCTATCAACAAATGAACTGACGTCATTTCTATATAATCCTAATAAGGGCTTATGCCAGGTTTGCCTCTCACTCAATCGAACTATCTGCCTTGGCTTTTCTACAATTAGTCATGGCTTAACGCCCACAACTACTTGATTTTAATTAAGAACTTATAGCTATCTTAATGTTTATTTTAATAGTAAAAGATTATTGCCTAACAAATTTTTGAGGATTTTGAAAAAAAGGCTTGAAATCTGTCGAACACAGCGATGGATCAAGATGAAAAGTGTACCATTTAATCATCATGGTCGAAAGCCTTAAACTGCGGATATGCAGTCCCATTTTTGGGTTTAATTTTACGTCATTTTTGGGTAATCGTCATAGATTAGTGTTTTAATTTCTGCAGTTTTCTTGTGTACTTTTCTGCTCATCTGATAATATCTTTCTTTACGTCATTTTTGGGTTTAATTTTACGTCATTTTTGGGTAATCGTCATAGATTAGTGTTTTAATTTCTGCAGGCTTCTTGTGTACTTCTCTGCTCATCTGATAATATCTTTCTTTACGTCATTTTTGGGTTTAATTTTACGTCATTTTTGGGTAATCGTCATAGATTAGTGTTTTAATTTCTGCAGGCTTCTTGTGTACTTCTCTGCTCATCTGATAATATCTTTCTTGACGTCATTTTTGGGTTTAATTTTACGTCATTTTTGGGTAATCGTCATAGATTAGTGTTTTAATTTCTGCAGGCTTCTTGTGTACTTCTCTGCTCATCTGATAATATCTTTCTTTACGTCATTTTTGGGTTTAATTTTACGTCATTTTTGGGTAATCGTCATAGATTAGTGTTTTAATTTCTGCAGGCTTCTTGTGTACTTCTCTGCTCATCTGATAATATCTTTCTTTACGTCATTTTTGGGTTTAATTTTACGTCATTTTTGGGTAATCGTCATAGATTAGTGTTTTAATTTCTGCAGGCTTCTTGTGTACTTCTCTGCTCATCTGATAATATCTTTCTTGACGTCATTTTTGGGTTTAATTTTACGTCATTTTTGGGTAATCGTCATAGATTAGTGTTTTAATTTCTGCAGGCTTCTTGTGTACTTCTCTGCTCATCTGATAATATCTTTCTTTACGTCATTTTTGGGTTTAATTTTACGTCATTTTTGGGTAATCGTCATAGATTAGTGTTTTAATTTCTGCAGGCTTCTTGTGTACTTTTCTGCTCATCTGATAATATCTTTCTTTACGTCATTTTTGGGTTTAATTTTACGTCATTTTTGGGTAATCGTCATAGATTAGTGTTTTAATTTCTGCAGGCTTCTTGTGTACTTTTCTGCTCATCTGATAATATCTTTCTTTACGTCATTTTTGGGTTTAATTTTACATCATTTTTGGGTAATCGTCATAGATTAGTGTTTTAATTTCTGCAGGCTTCTTGTGTACTTTTCTGCTCATCTGATAATATCTTTCTTTACGTCATTTTTGGGTTTAATTTTACGTCATTTTTGGGTTTAATTTTACGTCATTTTTGGGTAATCGTCATAGATTAGTGTTTTAATTTCTGCAGGCTTCTTGTGTACTTTTCTGCTCATCTGATAATATCTTTCTTTACGTCATTTTTGGGTTTAATTTTACGTCATTTTTGGGTAATCGTCATAGATTAGTGTTTTAATTTCTGCAGGCTTCTTGTGTACTTTTCTGCTCATCTGATAATATCTTTCTTTACGTCATTTTTGGGTTTAATTTTACGTCATTTTTGGGCAATCGTCATAGATTAGTGTTTTAATTTCTGCAGGCTTCTTGTGTACTTTTCTGCTCATCTGATAATATCTTTCTTTACGTCATTTTTGGGTTTAATTTTACGTCATTTTTGGGTAATCGTCATAGATTAGTGTTTTAATTTCTGCAGGCTTCTTGTGTACTTTTCTGCTCATCTGATAATATCTTTCTTTACGTCATTTTTGGGTTTAATTTTACGTCATTTTTGGGTAATCGTCATAGATTAGTGTTTTAATTTCTGCAGGCTTCTTGTGTACTTCTCTGCTCATCTGATAATATCTTTCTTTACGTCATTTTTGGGTTTAATTTTACGTCATTTTTGGGTAATCGTCATAGATTAGTGTTTTAATTTCTGCAGGCTTCTTGTGTACTTTTCTGCTCATCTGATAATATCTTTCTTTACGTCATTTTTGGGTTTAATTTTACGTCATTTTTGGGTAATCGTCATAGATTAGTGTTTTAATTTCTGCAGGCTTCTTGTGTACTTTTCTGCTCATCTGATAATATCTTTCTTTACGTCATTTTTGGGTTTAATTTTACGTCATTTTTGGGTAATCGTCATAGATTAGTGTTTTAATTTCTGCAGGCTTCTCGTGTACTTTTCTGCTCATCTGATAATATCTTTCTTTACGTCATTTTTGGGTTTAATTTTACGTCATTTTTGGGTGATCGTCATAGATTAGTGTTTTAATTTCTGCAGGCTTCTTGTGTACTTTTCTGCTCATCTGATAATATCTTTCTTTACGTCATTTTTGGGTTTAATTTTACGTCATTTTTGGGTAATCGTCATAGATTAGTGTTTTAATTTCTGCAGGCTTCTTGTGTACTTCTCTGCTCATCTGATAATATCTTTCTTTACGTCATTTTTGAGTTTTCAGTAAAGCACTAGTTTTTAGAATTGCACAAATGAATATAGAGCAATCTCGCCAGTCATTTTATTCGAGCTAGTTTTGTAGTTTTTTCTTGCATGACGGAACAATAATATTTGTTGGTTTTCAGTTTGAACTTCGCCAGGCTTTTCACCTCTGCAAGGATTTTATTTATTTTATTATTATTTTTGTTAATTGATTGCATTGAACACAAGGTCGTAAGTAGGTATTAACTTTACTCGATCGCAAATTCTAAGTTTGATACCCCTTTTAAAGGCCCAAAATTGACCAGAGGACAGTCTGATATCCCATATGTCTTGTACCCCGATCAAGAGCTTGATAGATACATTATTTTTAGAAAAGTGAACTTGTTAAACTTTGTTAACCGTTAAACTGTCTGACAAAATAAACCTTGCGAGGCGCATACAAGAATTCTGAATATATATTAGTGAAGGGCTAAACTATGAAAAAAGTGAAAGGGCTAAAAGTGAAGGGCTAAAAGGGGCCCGCTTCCCCTAGTTTCATAAAGGTGTACTTGTTACACCTTGTTGAAATCAGGATCTTACATGACTATTTATTAGGTTGGAATAAAGTATACAAAGAGATGCCTTAAGGCCTGGTGTTTAAGGCTTCTCGAGCTTCCTTGTTACAAATCTGAGGCTAATATCGGCTAGCATGAACTCCAATGAGAACTTTTTAGGTTTATCTTTCACGAATAATATCTACATCTCACCAAAGCTGCTATTTTAAAATTTCTTATATTGTTGGTTATAAGTTTGTTGGCTAATAGTCCAATATAAAAACATTACGTACGTATTTCACAAATAGTCTTTTTCACCAAAGTTAGTATTTAAAGACTTCTTGACTTCATATTTTTCATTCTTTGATTGCAAATTAAATAAAAAAAGAAGTTTTTTGAATGAAAGTAAGGAGCAACATTAAAACTTAAAACGAACAGAAATTACTCCGTATATGAAAGGGGTTTTTCCTCCTCAAAGCCTCGCTCTTTACGCTAAAGTTTGACTCTTTCTCTTAACTCTATTTTTAAAACAGTAAGAAACTTTAGCGTAAAGGGCGGGGCGTTGAGGAGGAAAAGCCCCTTTCATATACGGAGTAATTTCTGTTCGTTTTAATGTTGCTCCTTACTTTCATTCAAAAAACTTGTTTTTTTATATTTTATTTCTGGACGTTTTTGAATTAATGCATGTTTTGATCTTGGCACTCCGCACATAAATAATTAAAACAAAATTTGCATATTAATTAATTGCAATTAATCGAAAGAGTTTGAGAAAAAAGAAGTAAGGGAGGAGGCCTAGTTGCCCTCCAAGTTTTTGATTACTTAAAAAACAACTAGAACTTTTAATTTTTTACAAACGTTTTCATTGGTAAAATTTATGCGTAACTTTCGAATTAACTTACGTAACGAACTTCTATATTCGTATGTTTTTATTGCGTATATAATGGGGTTCAACCCTCGTCGATACCTCGCTCTTTAGACTAAAGCTTAGATTTTGTCCCAATTCCTTAAGAATGACCTCTGAATCACAAAGGCCGTAGAATAAATAGTTGAAATTACTAAAAATACTTTAGCGTAAAGAGTGAGGTATAACCAGGAGGTAAACCCCTCATATGCGGAATAATTTTTGTTCGTTTTGTTTTAATGCTGCTCCTTACTTTCATTAGAAAAAAACTTTTCATATTTATTTTTTCAATGTTTTTTTTTCAAATAATGCTAGAAAATCCTTGCGCCCCCTTCATTGAAATTCTCTTCCCCCATGAGAAGTTCCTTCATGGAAATATCCTCCCACGTAACCCTCCCCCCTCAACTCTCCCCTCCCTAAACCAAAAAACCCCCCTTAAAACGTCTGTACCCTTCCCAGTAACCATTACTATATGTAAACACAGGTCAAAGTTTGTAACTTGCAGCCCCTCCCACGGGGACTGCGGGGGAGTAAGTCATCCCCAAAGACATAGTTAATAAACTTTTCGGCTATGGTGAATAAAATGGCTATCTCAGAATTTTGATTCGGTGCCTTTGGGAAAAAAATGAGCATGGGAGGGGGCCTAGGTGCCCTCCAATTTTTTTGGTCACTTAAAAAGGGCACTAGAGCTATTCTTTTTCACTTCCGTTAGAATGAGCCCTCTCGCAACATTCTAGGACCACTCAGTCGATACGATCACCCCTGGGAAAACAAAAACAAAAACAAAAAAACAAACAAATAAACACGCATCCGTGACCTGTCTTATGGCAAAAAATGCGAAATTCCACATTTTTGTCGATAGGAGCTTGAAACTTCTTAAAGAAGGTTCTCTGATACGCTGAATCTGATGGTGTGATTTTCGTTAAGATTGTATGACTTTTAGGGGGTGTTTCCCCCTATTTTCTAAAATGAGGCATATTTTCTCAGGCTCCTGACTTTTGATGGGTATAACTGATCTTGATAAAACTTATATATTTAAAATCAGCATTAAATGCGATTCTTTTAATATAAATATTGGTATCAAAATTCCATGTTTTAGAGTTTCGGTAACTATTGAGCCGTGTCGATCCTTACTACAGTTCGTTACCACGAACTGTTTGATATGAGCGGGAAATTGCAATATGCCGATAAAAACTATACAGCTACTCATATCATAACTGCTCCTATCATGACTATCACCACCACGTATTTAATATTAACTAATGTTGACTGCTATTATTAGTAAGGTCGTATCCAGGGGTGGGGGCTACGCTCGAAATTTTTGTCCCGTTTGTAAAAAGTAATAAATGCATGAAAAAAATTTTGATGCTTTTTTCAGAAGGTTTATGGTGAAATCCCCCCCCCTGAACAAAATCCTGGATGCGCCATTGATTAAGAGTAAAACTTATTATTCAAATTCAGGCTACTGCTATTACTATAGGCTAAGCAAAACTATTTTAAATATAAGCAAACAGAAAAAAAATTTAGGGACAGTAGAAGGTGAGTTATTTTTTTACTTGTAATAACTCCTAAGACCTTGATTTTTTTTCTTTTCTAGTCAAAGAAGTCTTCAAGAGACAAAAGGATGGGACGTGTTTCGAGTGTTACCCCCGAGTACCGACACGGGGTCAAATGCAAATCAGAAAACCTTAGAACTAATAATGAAAATACTCAAAGTGTTTGCATACTTGTTTACCTTTGTCATTGTTTTGGTAGCTGGCGTCATTGCAAAAGGAACGCTGCTGATGATGACTTCTCAAATCAAGAAAGGTCGGGATGTGGCCTATTGTGGAAAAGATCTTGGTAAGCTAGTACAACTACTTAAAAAAAAAAACCAAACACGAATTAAGGCGTTAATGGCCTTATGTTTCATAATGATTGTAGAGGTTACCTGTAGAGGTTTCTAGCTCCTATCTGCAAAAATGCGGATTTTTTTTTTTTGCCACAAAAAAGATCACGGAGGCGTGTTTATTTGTTTTTGTTATTGTTTACTTTCTCAGGGATGATCGTATTGACCCAGTTGTTCTAGAATTTGAATGGAAATTAAAAGCTCTAGTGCCCTTTTTAAGTGATCAAAAAGACTGGAGGGCAACTAAGCCCCTTCCACGCCCCCCTTTTTTAAACATCATTCAGTCAAAATTTTAAGATTGTCATTTTGTTCAGTATAGTTGAAAGGTCTGAAGAAAGGTCTTTAAGTTAAAAAAAAATGCCAACTATTTACGTATAGTACCGTATTTGTTGTTGGGAAGTAAGCATACGTTTTTCGGATGGGGGGAGGGGATTTTTTTGCTGAGGTGATTTTCTACGAGGAGAATATTCCATGGAGAGGGAAGTTTCCAGGGGATGAATTTCTCAGAGGAAATCCTAGACTGGGGGAATTTGCCAGAATTCCTATACAAAATTCTCTTTGCTCTTGCTTTCTCATTGCCGACTCAATTTTACGATTGGATTTGTGAAGGGTAATTAATTGTCCGAGGTAAATTTTCTCCAGGATCGAATTATCTAGAGGATATATTCGTGGGGAGGAGGGATTTTACCGTTGAGTGGCGCCAGATTTTCCTGGCATTATTTAAAAAACAATCGGAAAAAAATCAACCGAAAGTAAGGGGCAACATTAAAACTTAAAACGAACAGAAATGATTACGTATATATGGGGGTTTGAGCCCTCCTTGACACAACTCTCTTTGCGCAAAATTTTGAATTTTGGCACAATTCTTTAAGAACGACTCCTGAAACACAAGGTTCGTTTAATTTGGACAATAAGTGCTTTTTAAAAATACTAAGAAACTTTAGCTTGAAGAGCGAGGAGTTGATGAGGGGGTAACCCCCCTCATATACGCAAAAATTTTTGATCATTTTAATTTTTAATGTTACTCCTTAGTTCAAGTTGTAAAAAATTCGTTTTTTTAATAAAAAGAAAAAAAAACGGTAACAGTTTTATGCATGGTCTTCTCTCAAACCACAATAACAAAATTGTTGCTTTACTAGATATGGAAAAATTCAACCACTTCGATCTCCAGAATCGCTTCTAGTTTAGCAGACTCCCCCCAACCACCAGGTGACTGGATTTAGCCCGAGGATTTATACAGCAAATTACTGATTTGGCATTACTCGGCATTACAAACTAGATAATGAAGAAAAATCGTCAAAAATCAGCAAACTTTTGTGCATAGCTTTGAGCTATATCCAGGAACTAGGGGGTGAGCGTTGGGGGGGGGACAGTGCTGAACGGGAACCAACTCTGAAAAAATACTTCATAAAAAGTTTCTAAAAAATTCGCTTAAATTCTCTAGCATCGCAAATTCAACAGTAGTAGGACAACTGATTAGATCTTTGAACTTCGAGCTATTTATTTTTGTTGATTGAATCTTTTCGAGCATATATGGAGGGGGTGGGCTTCGGATGCAGATTTTGTATGGGTTTGTACTCGGAAATTTTCCAAGTTGATTTTTGCTTGGGTTTTTGATGGCCTTGGTTTGGAGGTTGAATATAGCAAGTACTGGAATCACCGATGGTAACATGATCGGTGATGGTGTCCATAAGTAACGTTGGCTTGAAGCATAGCAAAAAATCAAAAGTACTGAGCGAAAAAAAAATGCCGTCTCCAAATTAGTATTTAGTAGGTATATTCGAGCATAATAATTTCTTGGGAAGGGGAGTCACAGTTTCGAAAAAGGCCAGATTAAAAAAAAAAAAATGTTTCATCATATATAAGCACTAGAAATTTTATGATAAATCTTTTGAGTCTTGACATTTTGAATGAGGAGAGGGTGCGAAACCTTCTTCTTCGGGACATGTGTGTCTGGTATTTATTACTTTGGGAAAGTAGGCTAATATTATGCTTCGCACTTCTGCAAAGTTTATTCATAATTATATTAATTAACGCTTGAAATTTACTTAACGGCGAGATTTGGCTGACGTCAAGCTTTTAGATAACATATATACGAGGCGTGTTTTCTAATTAAGGTCCGTTTGATCATAAGTACACAACGAATAATTATTTAAAAAAAGTAAATTTATTTTCAAAAAGTACATACTTTAGTCTACTTAACAGTATAGTTGCCAAGTTTGTTGTAATTCACCATACCTCTCAACTAATTTTAAAGTAACCTCCATATAAAAAACTTTTTAAACTAATTTTAAAGTAACCTCCATATAAAAAACTTTTTAAACTAATTTTAAAGTAACCTCCATATAAAAAACTTTTTAAACTAATTTTAAAGTAACCTCCATATAAAAAACTTTTTAAACTAATTTTAAAGTAACCTCCATATAAAAAACTTGCCGCCTGTTCCGCTAACCAGGAATTCACTTCTGTTTTTATGTCGTCATCATTATTGTAACGTTTGCCACTGAGGTGCTGCTTGAGGTTGAGAAATGAATGGTCATCACTCGGCGCAAGATAAGGACTGTATTGTGGGTGATCTAAAACTTCCCAGCCAAAACTGTCCAACAAAATATGGTTCTGACCTGCAGTGTGAGGTCGTGCATTTTCATGAAGATGGACAACTTTCTTTGTCGACATGCCATTTTTTTATTATTTTTTTTTTAATCCCTCTGTGGAGCTTTCTGAGAGTTAGACAGTATACTTCTGTATTGATGGTGGTCTTCTATTATCTTGGATCTTCTAGGATCTAGGATTTCTAGGATTCTTCTATGATCTTCTATGAGCGCTTTCTGAAAATAAACTTACTCTTTTGAAATAATCTTTTGTTGGTTACTTATTTTCAAACGGACCCTAATTAAAAACATGCCTCGTATGTAAGTATAAAATTAATGTATCATTAATATTTGTCAAATTTTCCAATAATATCAAACAGTTCGTGGTAACGAACTGTAGTAAGGAGCGACCCAGCTCAATAGTAACCAAAACTCTAAAAAACGGAATTTTGTTAGCAATAGCTACATCAAAAGAATCGCATTTTAATGCTGATTTTAAATATATAAGTTTAATCAAGTTTAGTCTTACCTATCAAAAGTTACGAGCCTGAGAAAATTTGCCTTATTTTAGAAAATAGGGGGGAAAACCCCCTAAAAGTTACAGAATCTTAACGAAAATCACACTTTTAGATTCAGCGTATCAGAGAACCTTATTGTAGAAGTTTCAAGCTGTTATCGACAAAAATGTGGAATTTTATATTTTTTGCCAGAAGGCAGATCACGGATGCGTGTTTATTTATTTGTTTGTTTGTTTTCTTTTTTTTCCAGGGGTGATTGTATCGACCCAGTAGTCCTAGAATGTTGCAAGAGGGCTCATTCTAACGGAAATAAAAAGTTCTAGTGCCCTTTTTAAGTTACCAAAAACATTGGAGGGCACCTAGGCCCCCTCCCACGCTAATCATTTTCACAAAGTCATCGGATAAAAATTCTGAGATATCCATTTTATTCAGCATAATCGAAAAACCTTATAACTATGTCTTTGAAGACGACTCACTCCCTCACAGTCCCCATGGGAGGGGCTACAAGTTACAAACTTTGACCTGTGCTTACATATAGCAATGGTTATTGGGAAGTATACAGACGTTTTCAGAGGGATTTTTTTGGTTGGGGGGAGTTGTTGAGAAGAGGGGGATATGTTGGGGGAACTTTCCATGGAGTAATTTGTCATGGGGGAAGAAAATTTCCATGAAGGGAGCGCAGGATTTTCTAGCATTATTAAAAAAAAACAATAAAAAAATAAATACGAAAAAGTTTTTTCATCTGAAAGTATGGAGCAGCATTAAAACGAAAAAAATTACTACGCTTATGAGGGGACTCGTCCCCTCCTCAATACCTCACTCTTTACGCTAAAGTATTTTTAGTAATTTCAACTATTTATTCTACGGCCTTTGTGATTCAGGAGTCATTCTTAAGGAATTGGGACAAAACTTAAGCTTTGTTGCAAAGACCGAGGTACTGCTGAGGGGGTAAACCCCCTCATATACGTAATAAAAACATACAAATACAAAATTTCGTTACGTAAGCTAATTCGTAAGTTACGTATATCTTTTACTAATAAAAACGTTTGTAAAAAATTAAATGTTCTAGTTGCCTTTTTAAGTAACCAAAAAACTGGGGGGGGGGGGGTTTAGGCCTCCTCCACCGCTCCTTTTTCCCCAAAATCATTCGATCAAAACTATGAGAAAGCCATTTAGCCAAAAAAATAAATATGCAAATTTTGTTTTAATTATTCATCTGCGGAGAGCCAAAATCAAAACATGCATTAATTCAAAAACGCTCAGAAATTAAATAAATAAAAACAAGTTTCTTTAACTGAAAGTAAGGAGCGACATTAAAACTTAAAACGAACAGAAATTACTTCTTATATAAAAGGGGCTGGTCCCTCCTCAACGCCCCGCTCTTTACGCTAAAGTTTAACACTTTCTCTCAACTCTACTTTTTAAAACAGTAAATAACTTTAGCGTAAAGAGCGGGGTATTGAGGAGGGACCAGCCCCTTTCATATACGAAGTAATTTCTGTTCGTTTTAAGTTTTAATGTCGCTCCTTACTTTCAGTTAAAAAAAACTTGTTTTTTTATTTAATTTTAGACTAAAAAACGGTTCTACACACCATTGCAACAACCAAGCAGCCTACGCTGGAATGTGTTTTGGTTAAAACCCCAGTTTAAATGAATAAAAGAAAATGTCAACTATCTAAAAAATAAAGAACAAATGTTAAACATTATAACATTCGAGACAAAGCCAAGCCTGTATTAATCTAATATCCAGAAGGGTTGGACCCAGGGGTGCCAATTGACAAAAATATATTATATGGTGAATATATATTTACAGAATCTAGGGTGGCAATTTTGTTGTACTTCCGATTTTTGGAATGAAAGTACTAAAAAATAAGTATTTTCACATGTACCAAAAAAGATATTTTTTGAAATATAGGGGGAGGGGGTAGTTGCTCCGTGCTTCCAATTGGCACACCCTCTTGGGTCTGGTCCTTTTCTTCTCTAATTTAACCTCTTTTGTCTATTCTAAGCATTTTAGGTGCTAAATTTGTTGTTATAGACTATGCCATTTTTGATTGAAGGTAGTTGCAAAATCAGTTATTTTTTAACAACAATCGAGATCTGGAAAAAACTTTTGGCACAGGTCAAATCTCATTTTGAAGTAGCCTTAGAATTAGCCCAGTCAATGTACCGTTTAGCCCAGTCAAGGCAGCCCAGTCAAGCCCAGTGGGCAGCCCAACAAGGACATGAAAATAATTTGGTTTTTTTTACATGAAACATTTTACATGAAAACCATGATTTTCTAAAATTTCTCTTTGTTTTTATTTTATCAAAACTATTAAATTGTTTAGGCAGTAACAAATTTTTGTCAGTGTTGCCACGTTAAAACGTGAAAATGAATAAAAACAAATTAGTTAAATTTGACAACGCTTTTCGTCCGTAAGAGTTCAAGCTAACAATATGTTGATTTCAAAAAAGACAGCTGCACCTTCAAAGATAAGCTACACATTCTGAAGTTGTTTGGTGCCATATGTTTTTAGCTTCATTTGTTTGATTCCCCCCCCCTCATTTCCTTTTTTAACTGTTAATGCTAAAATCTGCAACCTGAATATGGAGGTTTTTCCTATTTAAAATTGAATTCTTGAATTTTTTTTGAATTTTAAGATATATATGTTGCGTAAGTTTTCTCGTAACCAATTGAAAAATCAATTTTTATTTTCACAGTCCTTGGTACCTTGAAATAAATTCCTTTGTCAGAGCCTCCTCATCCGTCGTTGCTCAGACATATTCTCAGAAGAAGCGTGAACACACAACGGCTTTTAACGGTTTTAAACGGCGTGAACACAACGGCTTAATATCCTAAAATTGAATTTTCTTGGTTTAAGATTTCATATTCAATAAACCACACTTACCCAAATCAAGTGCTGATAATCAATTGATACGGATTGCTGATTTCTTTCTGACTATATGACCTATATTCACAGGATGGTAAGCATTTGCGGCGAAGATTTTGGTTTGTTTGGTTTCACTTGAAATAGATTGCTCAAATAAACTAAGTATTATAATTGACGACGTCATAATGTCGAATATTGTTTGTGTAATTTAAATACGTAAAATTAGATCATTTATCAAGATTATGAAGAGATTTTCGGAATGGCGGTTATGTTGCTTTCACACTTTGCTGTAGAACCTTTCACACCTGCATAAATTCAGACTTTGCGTTACTCTATGTCAATCCTAAGGAGCAAATCTTTTCCGTAACTTCGGAACTGTCAAGTAGACTAGCTCTGTATAAAATTTTACATCCTATTAGCTTATGTTACGTTATGGAAGAGTTCGCTTGTAGCAACATATTGAAGTTTCTGCACGAGGAATTAATAAACCTTGTAAATAAATGATAAAAATTTTCCTAAAAAACCTGTCATGCTTAATCAGAGCTTTAATCTCCATTACACATTTTTAATTTTTGAATATTTTGCTTATGATGATTTTAGACGACGACTATGGTGGTTTCGTAACTTGTTGTGTAAGCCTAGTGTGGAAAGGACTTGTTTCAGTGTGAAAAGTTGTAATAACCGTATCCTAACTTAGAAAATTACGCACATACTTTAAAAGCCTCTTCCCTGAATTTATTGGTGCTATTTTTTGGTAAAAAAAAAAAAAAAAAAAAAAAAAAAAAAAAAAAAAAAAAAAAAAAAAAAAAAAAAAAAAAAAAATAGAGGGAAATATGCTTTTATGATTATCGAGCTGAAGTTAAAACGTTATTCTTAAGACTAATTACTTAAGAGCTTTTAAATTCTTATTTACAAGCTGATACTTTTAAATAATTTGTCTAAGCCGGATAAGAAAATATAGCCCATAGACTATAACGTATACAAATGAGAAATCAGGTCTTTTGATTTCGAATAGTTATACTGGTTTTGGAAATGTAACCGATATTTTTTACTATCTTATACGTTTTGTGCCTCTGACAGAGGGGTTATGTACTACCTGCCAAAGTTCACGCCCGCTCTTGGTTCCAGTCGCACCTCTGCCCCAAGTCCTATTAATTTCCATAAAAAAGCAGGTAAACCTCTGCCTCTACATATAAACATTCAAATTATATGAAGACTGATGGTCATACCTGAGTTGTCTTGAAAATTATTCTGGCAGGCTACACTCGTATTCATCTATTTTTTTCGTATTTTTACAAATATTCACACCATATGGCTGAACCAATTTTGTGGCATGATTGTTTAGCTTGCAGACACCGTTATATAAAAATAGTGTCAGGCTGACTACTTTATTGTATGGTACAAGTTTATAATTTATGTACGCATATAATCCGTACAGTCATCAATCTATACTGGCCGCTTGTCCTGGATATAATAAATTGCATGTATGTTTGATTGTTCTGGAGAAAAAGCTTAACTATTGAAGAGATAAATTTGAAATCTGATATAAAGTAGGTTTTATTACCCCTATTGATGCCAATGGTTCAACCCATGAACAACCTGCCCAAAAAATATCATACTTACATACTTATTTTAGGCGGGTACCAGACGATATTGTGTCCTGTCCGGGACCAAAAGGACCTTTAAATGACTTCCCACGACTAATTTATTCGATTGACTGCAACTTCTCCCGCGATTTTCATCCAGTCTTTGTCCTGTCTTAGACCACGACTCCGGAACCCTCCTTCCTCCCATGGTTCCGGATCTTCTATGAGTTTTGCCCCAGGAGCTTCCTAGTTTTTTTCCCGTAGGGACCACAACGCCCAAGAATCCACCTAGTTCATTAAATTTTTTTTTAGATAAGTGTACACAATGGACTTTTGAATTTTCATCCCCTCTCAAAATCTCATCATTTATAAAATTTCCCCGTATCACTAAGTTTTTCTTCACCCCTGGCGCTCACACACAAGGGTCTTGTGTCCTTCACCCCTGGCGCTTGAATGTTTTTCAGTATTTCCTTAAATTTTCCATTTAATTTGCCAAACATAGCCTTTTGCTATGTGGGTGAAAATTTCTCTTTTTTCTCCGCTATCAGGTGCTATAATAGTCGAGATGCTCGAATTTTTTGATGTTTTCTGTTGGCTTGGCACCAAGGTTAACCTGGCTAGAATCAGATTGGTTAAGAGCCATTACGGTGGTTTTAGGACCATTGATGGCGAGTCCAGTAGGTAATAGCTACTGAGTTGAGGAAGTAAACAAAGCATTCAACCAAACTGGTGCTATCACTGTTGTATCATCCCTAAAATTTGTATTGTAAAGTAGTTCTTCTTTATTTAACTCGTGACTGGAGTAAATTGGAATTCAGTCTTATCAAACAGTTTGTGGTAACGAACTGTAGTAAGGAGCGACCCGGCTCAATAGTAGCCAAAACTCTAAAAAATGGAATTTTTATACCAATAGCTACATCAAAAGAATTGCGTTTTAATGCTGATTTTAGATATATAAGTTTCCTCAAGTTTAGTGTTATCCATCGAAGTTACGAGCCTGAGAAACACCCCCCAAAAATCATAGAATCTTAACGAAAATCACGCCATCAGATTCAGCGTATCAGAGAACCCTATTGTACAAGTTTCAAGCTGTTATCGACAAAAATGTGGAATTTTGTATTTTTTTGCCAGAAGGCAGATCACGGATGCGTATTTATTTTTTTGTTTGTTTTTTGTTGTTTTTTTTCCCAGGGGTGATCGGATCGACCCTCTTCTCCTAGAATGCTGCAAGAGGGTTCATTCTAACGGAAATGAAAAGTTCTAGTGCCCTTTTTAAGAGATCAAAAAAATTGGAGGGCACCTAGTTCCCCTCCCACGTTAATTATTTTTCCAAAGTCAACGGGTAAAAATTCTGAGATAGCCATTTTATTCAGCGTAGTCGAAAAACCTTATAACTATGCCTTTGGGGATGACTTACTCCCCCACAGTCCCCTTGGGAGGGGCGACAAGGTACAAACTTCGACCAGTGCTTACATATAGTCATGGTTATTGGGAAGTGTACAGACGTTTTCAGGGGGATTTTTCGGATGGGGGGAGGGGTTAAGAAGAGGGGGACATGTTGGGGGAACTTTCCATGGAGGAGTTTGTCATGGGGGAAGAAAATTTCCATGAAGGGAGCGCAAGATTTTCTAGCATTATTTAAAAAAAAACAATGAAAAAATAAATATGAAAAAGTTTTTTTCAACTGGAAGTAAGGAGCAGCATTAAAACTTAAAACGAACAGAAATTATTATGCATATGAGGGGCTCGCCTCCTCCTAATACCTCGCTCTTTACGCTAAAGTACTTTTAGTAATTTCAAGTATTTATTCTACGGCTTTTGTGATTCAGAGGTACTGACGTAGGGGTGAACCCCTCATATATGTAATAAGAACATGAGAATACAAAAGTTCGTTACGTAAGCTAATTTATAAGTAACGTGTATCTTTTGCTAATGAAAATTGTCGTAAAAAATTAGAAGTTTTAGTTGCCTTTTTAAGTAACCAAAAAATCGGAGGGCAACTAGGCTTCCTCCCCCACTCCTTTTTTTCTCAAAATCATTCGATCAAAACTAGCCATTTAGCCAAAAAAAAAAAAAATATGCAAATTCCGTTTTAATTATTCCTTCCACGTAGAGTCAAAATCAAAACATGCATTGACTCAAAAACGTTCAAAAATTAAATTTAAAAAAAACAAGTTTTTTAACTGAAAGTAAGGAGCGACATTAAAAATTAAAACGGACAGAAATTACTTCGTATATGAAAGGAACTGCTTCCTCATCAACGCCCCGCTCATTACGCTAAAGTTTTTTACTGTTTTAATTAGAAGAGTTGAGAGAAAGAGTCAAACTTTAGTTTAAAGAGCGGGGCGTTGATGAGGAAGCAGCCCCTTTCATATACGCAGTAATTTCTGTTCGTTTTAAGTTTTAATGTCGCTCCTTACTTTCAGTTAAAAAAAATTGTTTTTTTAATTTAATCTATAGTCCAGGATTGCCACCCGGTGTAAAAAATCATTAGATTTTTGCGATTTTTGGTTGATTTAATGATTTTCTTCAATAATCTAGTGATTTATGAGCTGATTTAGTGATTTTTGTTTTTTGGCAATATAAAAAATCACTAGAAATACTGATAAAACATTAGGGATATCAATCCTGCTTTAGTCTCTAAGTTTCCTGTTTTTATGTTTAATTATACTTTTTACATTTCAGCCCGAGATCAAGCATTTTATGCAAAATTACCCACAGAAGAGAATGTCGTCTGGACATGGTGTCTGATCTTCACCTTTCTCGTACCAGAAATATTTACTCTCTTCAGAGCTTCCAGGATAGTTCTTTTTAAATCATGGCGCCGTCCTCCGTTCAGTGACTTCGTGATCGTTTGGATGTTCGAAAGCTTTCACATTATTGGAATAGGGCTTTTAATGTTTGCAGTACTGCCACATTTAGACGTTGTCCAAGGCGCTATGATTACTAATTGCGTTTGCTTAGTGCCTGGTGTCTTAGGTAGGTAATTTATACCTTAAGGTGTCAGGGAACGACTACTACTACTAAAAACTCACCGTAGCACCAAGCCGCCTGAGACCAATACAGCTACGCACGGTCATCCTCCATCCCAATCTATTCAAGGTCCTCCTTTTTATACCCTCCAAGGAAGTTCCCGTTTCCTTTAAATCTTTCTTTGTGTCGTCCTCCCACCCAAGAAGATGACAAGCTGCTTTCTGTTTATCCTAGACGGTTGGCCGAAAAAGACAACCGTCAGAGTAATCCGGAGGCAATTTCTCTGGAAAACATCTAGCAAATCTTATATTCGCTTTTCGGAGCGCCCATGCTTAAGTGCCACATTTGACCACTGCCATCAATGTAGCTTCTAATGTTCTAATCTTGGTTTGCAGACTTATCTTCCTGCTCTTCTAAACTTTTTTAATAGTGAAAAAACAGAATTAAAAAGCCTTGGCTATTCTACTTATAACATCTTCACTGCCCCACCGTCTTTAATAATAATACTACCAAGGTAAGTGAAGCTGTCCACCAGATCAATCTTTTCAGTATCCAACGTCACATTTTCATCTTCACTTATTCCTAGCCTTAGTGACTTAGTTCTCTTAACATTTATTTTCAAACATATTCTAGCAATCGTACAATCTGTTTCCTACCTGAAAGCAGACTATATGATCAATTTCTGGGTGTATCCTAGCGTATTAGCAGAATTTCTGTTTGTGGGTCTATTTTAGAATGTTTTTCTGCAGTTTTTTTTTCTAAAAAAATCTGAGGATTGAAGCATTGGTTTTTGTCTTTTTTTAGTATATACTTTAGCAAAATCTCTTGACTAGAGCCTTGTGTTCATTATGGTCTTCCCGGGTGAGGTTGTCCGTGCTTTGTGACTTTTCTGGCAGCTCAGGTATCCATTTAGGCTCAAAAGACAAATCAGGCGCATTCGACGTGACACTTTTTTTTATATAGGAAAGATGGAATCCTATGAACAAAAGCAGTCGTTCACTTGGCTGACATCGTCCGAAAGAGCGATATTGAAGACAGGGTTTAACTAAAACAAAAGAAAATCAATAATATTATAAAAAATTTAGATTCCATAAATTTTTGGGGTCCAATGTGTATTAGAATATGAAAAGGTAATTTACATACAGTAAGCGTTATAAGATGCTGATCTAAAATGAGAGCAGTGGAACAAGGGCGGGCAGGAACCCCGAGAGGACGGAGATAAGAACCATTTTGGTACTTGTTATGGCGCCTATGTTGTTCTTCATTTAAGTAGAATCTGTTTCTCAGACTAATCCTAATGAAATATCACAAAAAACGATGAAAATATAATACTTTAGAAACAAATTTGGGCCACATATTTGCAAGTCAGGGGAAGGGGGGGGGGGGGTAAATTATAGCGGGTCTGCATGCAAAAATGTGTCGGGTACAATTATTCTGCATATTATGAAGTAAGAATTGTTTACTGACTTCACACCGTCCAAATACTTTACCCTCCCCCCAACCCCTTAATATGCAAATATATAGCCCAAGTTATATATTCTTCATCTATTCTGTCACTTGTCTTTGTTTGACTCATGCTAAGCTGAAAGAAACTAGCGGAAGAAACCTTTTCTACAGTGCGTCGATGGATGAAGAACTTAACATAAAATATAATTTATGTTATAAACATAATATATAACAACATAAAATAACATAAACAACATAAAATATAATTTATGTTGCGCTATAAAATATAATTACCATTTTAAATTACATACTAGTAGTGGCGTGAATCAACGAACTGTTTTTTTGGGGGGGGGGATAAAATGAATTTTTCAAAGTCTAAAATTGGCGAATATTTTGTTATTTTCAAAGAAAATGCAAATAAAAAGAATTTTTTGTTGAAAATACCTCTCAAAAAGGTGTTTCAAAATTGACGTGGGAGGGGTAAATTGGCGGTAATGGAAACTAGGACTGATGCAACCACATCGGTTAAAAAGGTGTTACGAAATTAAATTGCTTTTAAATGAAATTTTTCTTTCGAAATTTCGCGTTTAACAAGCACAACGTAAAAACATATCGACACAAAATAATATTTACCAGCTGATGACATTTCATCAAAAGAGAAAGGGAAAGTAGTAAGTGTTGCATATCGAAACTTGACTTACGACTGTCATGTGATAAAAGCATTAATTCTTTTGAAATCGTTTCTCTAAAATTGTTCTGGATGCGGTGGTATTTTGGATCCAAAATTGATTTCCGGTCACAAGTTTTACCTAGCCTAAGTAGAAAACTAAGCATGACTCCAAAAAATTACACAAACGGAATCTATACTTATTTTTGGTCGTTTTGGTGAAAAAAATGTTTTCTACTTATCCTAGTGATAGTGAAATTTTGAATCAAGCTCTACGTTTATATAAACACACTCGCTGGTAAGGTTAGGTTTAGGGGCGCTGTCCAAATACTTTATCCCCCACCCACAACCTGGTTATCCGACCTCAACCAAAACGTGGTGGAAAGTAAGGGAGTTGTGTCTGCAATCACAATCCCATAAGGCCTATTCTTCTCCCGACCTGTCAGGATTTTTATTTTTATCTTTTAATGTGTAATATCTTCTATGTAATTCATCCAATTTTTTTTTAGTTTATCCTCCAACTCCCGAAAAAAAATTCCGGCGCAGGTGCTTGTTCGTCTTTGTCCCTTTTGTCATTCAGTTTGTGGTTAGTTATTCAGTTTGTTTGTTCAGATCCTTATTCAGTTTGTGGTTGCACAGATCGTTATTCGGTTTAGGGATTCGGCATCAATTATGCTTGTGTCTGAAATGCTCGTTACAAATACATACCTGTATAGGCATGTAAATGGAAAGAGAATGGGGGCTAAGACTAGGGCATCCCCCTTCGGGAAAATTAATCTTCGCAATTTTGTAATATCTTGTTCAACTTTCCATATAATTTGCATATCCTTTGCGTTTATTGTCCAAGTTTTATCTCATTTAATCGACATCTCCTTCCATAAAAAATGCTTACGTGCCTGTAGCTATTCAGCGTCAAAAAAGCCAACTCAGTTATCTCATTTTTTCGGCAAAATATTTAAGGCATCGAGATCGCAAGTTGCTTGATGGAGGAAATTATTGAGCAGCTTGATATTAATAATAAAAATTTGAATTATTTGATTAATTATTATTCTCCTGCTACATATTTCTTTCAAATGAGACCAGAAAATCGCAAAAGTAATTATTATTATTGCCTTTTGATTTTGGACAGCCATGCAAATGCCACTGGCAGTTTCCTAACAGTTAAAAAAAAGTAACAGTTAAGTTAGTTTTGTCTTTAATTAAATAAATGAATGAGGTCCACATTCAACGGTCTAAAAATAGCAGACATGCACATTATTCAGGTATAATTAGATGCTTACTTAGCAGTTCTAGAAGCTACACTCAGGTGATCAATTTTTTTCCATTTCTCAAGAAATTTAAAGAGAATAAAAGTTTCAGTTTCGTACTGTTAGTTCTAATGAAGTAGCCCAAAAGGTATGGGTAACTTATAACAATAGTTTCGGGCCCGGTCGAAGCTAAAGATGACCTGCGGCGTCAGTTGAGTGGGGGAGGAGGCTCCCTTCCGTCTTTGAAGGTTTTATATAATATCTTTTCTGTATTGAATTGAAAAATGCCATTCTTGGCGTTTTAATTGAAAAAAAAACACAATTGCCCCCCCCAAGTATTTTGAAAAATACACCCTTCTATATTTTCGTGAATTGGCACCATTGAACCCTTTTCATTCCCTTTTATGACAAACTTGTGTGTGACATTAAAATCAGTGACCAATTCATGTTCACCTTGACCGGGTGGAGGAGTAGAATTTTTAATTGCAAAAAAATATGCTTGCATTTCAAAGCTCCTAGGATATCCAGGTGTCCTGCTAGCAGTGGAAAAAAACAAGCACATCCGGGTCTCGGGCTCTTTTCAAGAACCCCCGAAAATGTGTTACGTTACACTTTTTCCCCTGAAGAAAGTGTTACTTTTTTGAAACTCGAAAAGGGTACGAAAAGGGATCAATAACAGTTTCTTTGTTAATCTAGTTTTCCTCATTGTAGCTGATTACAACTTTGCTCAATCATATTTCTGTATGTATCCAAAAAATTCTGATTTTAGACAACAAACGACAATTTTTTTTTCTTCCTGAGTTGTTGGTCAGATCTAATGAAGAAAAAAATATTTCTAAAAATGTATCAACTGAGCTAGGAATTAATATTTCCGAAAAATAAATATATTTTTCGAACAAGATTTTCAGAAAATTTCAATAGGCCTTTATGAAAATTGAAGCTTTTTAGAATTTTTGACGTAGAGAGCATATTTTATGCAAAAAAAAAAAACTCAACACAACTTAATTTTAATTATTTTCACAGAAGGGCCAGACTATTAGCTGCTTATAAAACATTTCCACTGCTCCATAGTTCAGCATTTAAACTGATAATTATCTAAGGTTTATTGTGTATTTTAAAAAACAAAAGAGAAAAAATTAAAGAAGCAAAGGTTTTCTTTCAAATCAAAGTATGTAATTAACATTACATACTCTTTTCGAGTTCCAAAAAAGAAAAACAAACCCTGTTTTTTTTTTTTACGAATGTCACAACCTTTATCTGTTTTCAATTGCTTAAATAACTCGGGGTACAGTGAATATTAGAACTTTGATCCTATACCATATATCCCTATACCAGACGTTTTCTCCTTCACTTTTACCGGATGGAGGGAGGGGGATCTACTGCTGTCGGGTACAACTTCGAAAAATGCTCGAAGAGAGGCAAGGATAGTCCTCGTAAAATATGAGAAACTATAAGACAATCGCGGAAACGTTCAGGGCCCGTGAAATGGGCCAGGAACCTCAGCCCCCTCTTCTTCCTCATTGTGTACGTGCCTAAATACTATCAGCATTTAGTTTTAAAAATGAAAAATTATAAACAAGATGTTTTGTCATTGAAGTGATATGCAGAAAACAGAATCAGCTTCCATATACTATCCAGTCTTTTATTTTATTTGACAGTAGAGACCCTCAGGAACCAGCTCATTGGCCTTCTGGCCTTCCCAGAAAAGCCAGCTTAGATTTTCTCCTTGTCTCCCGGCCCCTCTGTCTGCCGCATTTCCTGAAACCCTCAAATGGCTCAGAGTCGGACGTGATGGTAGATAAACAGGTTTTCTTTTTTACCCGAAGTCGCTTCCTCTGCGATAAGGGCTACGAGAAACATTTCAGGCTTTGCTTCGATATTAGGTCGTCATGATGTCGCTGTACGTGACCGAACCACCTTAGGCGTCTGTTAAATATTTCTACTCTACATTCTCTTTCCGGGTTTTAAAAGAAAAGAAAGAAAAAGAGATAGGGTTCTTTACGAATTTTGCAACCGATCCATGGTTTCAAAGGATAAATAATTCGGAATGCAGATATTTTATTACTTTGGTCTTCTAATATTTTTTAGCCATTTCAAAGGGGAAGTGTTAGTAATATATAATTCAATTTCTTCAAAAAAAGGAGTTCCACCTCTGTCTGACACAACTCGGAAGAATCCATTTAAAAAGGAAAGAAAAAAAGAGCAAGAATAGCCTGCTGAAAATATAAGAAATAGTCGGAAACATCGTGAAAATTGTCGGGTTGAAGTTGGCATGGGTCCAAAACCTAGAATGGTTTGATTTGGTTGTTCTTTTAAATGAAAGTACCAACAAAACCTTATAGCCTTTTTCGGTAGTTTCAATGAAACTACCGAAAAAAGCTATTGTTTAAGTTCAGGGGGATTGGATAAAAAATCATGGGACAACTAGTACCCCTTACACCAGCTCAATTGACGCCGCTGTATCCCTCTTCTTCTTCCTTACGCATGTGCCTGCTTGCCACCAAACTTTAATTTGAAAACTGAAACACAACTATGAATAATCATAAAGCACCTAATTAGAAGCAGAAATCTCATTCTTAGGTTTCGTGGGTAGATAGACCCACTGCCGCACTCTCCTCTTTCCCCCTTATGTACGTGCCTGCCTTAAACTAGTCTTTAATTTTGAAGCGATAAAACTATCATAAATAACCATGAAGTAGCCTATCTGGAAGCAGATGTCTACTCATGGAAGGGAATATAAAATGTGCGAGACGTAGATGGAAAATAAAAGCTTGGCAATTAATTCATTTTAATGTAGATACACACTGTATAAATACACACTGTATTTAAGTTTACTGAATTTTTTCTTATTTCAGGAATGCTTTCACGTAGCAGAAAAGAGTCAAAACGGTCAGCCAAAATACTGGTAGATATATTTTCTATCCTTGCACAGCTCACTGGGCTTCTACTGTGGCCTATTATTTTAGCTGGTAAAGATGGGGGAAGCCATCTGGTCTGGTCACTGCCTGTTTCATTGCTCCTCACATCTTGTGGATGGTGGGAGAACTATGCAGATAAGCATTCACCATTTGGTAAGTAAATCAGGTAGATGGTTGAACCTGCTAAATACTGCTAAAAACAGAATAAATTGTAATTGGCAATTGATTGTAAAATAACCAAATATCAAATTTGTTTAGTTTTAGGTGCTTAAATTTAAGGATTAATTCATATGGGAGAGATTTAAAATTTTTCTTTGTTTTTGCGTGTAGGTGGTGCATAAATAGTTTCTGTTCCCCATTGAGAGAAGTCAATAACATACCTGTTCCTCATTGACAGATGAGAAGGTGGTATTAATTTAGATTATATAAAAAGCCAAAGAACTTGTGGGAAGATAGATATATAAAAGAAATAAGCCGTAGTGTATTCTCTTTTGTAAAGATTCTAGAAATTGTGTCAGCACGCAACGCAAATTTCCTCCCCCCAAAAAATTTCTGCTGAAAGTTTCAACTGTAAGTGATGCCTCCAAAAACGAGTAGACGTTCGAAATACTATAACTTTTGAAAATCCCATTTATGAGAAGAATAGAACCCCCTTCCCTTTTAATTACAAATATTTTCTTTTGTACTTATTACAACCTTGAAAATAAAAATATAAAAATTGGAGTAGAATTAAATTTTAAAGTGATGAGCTTTCAGCAATTAATCAGTTTAATTTCATTAGTTCTTTCCGAGACTGTTCAAGATAAATATAGTTTCACTACAAACAAGAGATTGGATACCGCCCCCTTTCTTAACTGTAAAAGTCTAGAGCCTACTCTGTCATTGGCACTTCCCTGAAAACAAATTATATGACAAATAATTTCTTTTCCAATCATTACAGCGTTAAAAATGAAAATAAAAATTACAGTGAAGTAAAATTTTGAACTGATTATCTTCAAGACACATATAATTTTCAGAAAGCACCAATGACAATATAAATTTTAGGCCTTCACAGTGAGAGAAAGAGGCAAAAGCCAAAATCTTGTTTGTAGTGATTATTGTTCGTTTCAAGCTTCGTTTGCATATTCAATTTAATCTTTTTCCGTTTTTTCTATAAATAGTGATATAGACTTCATTCCAGATTTTATCCCCAGTCCTACAAGCTATGGGCTCTCTTGAGGGAATTTATCCTATTCTGATGTATTATGTTAAGTTGAAATTTATTCTTGTCTATCTTGCTGTAGGCTGATGGACCATCATAGGGGTGGAATTAATGACATTGAAGTAGCTTTGAAAATATATGTTTGTTTTGGCAAGGTTGGACTCTGATTTGGATGAGTGATGTGTATCAAAATTTTATTTTCTCCTCACTAAGCTTCAAGCAGTGTGGGCTTGCCTTAAGACCTACCCCAAGCATTCGAATAGAGTCAGATTCTCGTAAATTCTGATTGACTCCAATGCCTTAGAATATGACGGTTCCAACTCCAAAGCCTTAAAATCTAACGATTTGGTCTAATTTACCAGCAAATTAGGATTCTTCGACTCCATAAATGTATGTTTAGAAAACTGTATATTACATCCTGAACAAAACTCTATAGTTTATACTATCATATGAGATATAAAACAAAGAATTTCATACAGTAATTCTTCAAAAATAAGGTAGTGGCTCTTTTTGAACCAACCTGCGCCCGGGTGGTGAAATGCTTTATTTCCAACGAGAGGTGGCAAAATCTGCCTAAAAAATATAACTGAAAACTGGAGCGCTATCTATATAATTGCAGTTTATGATAAATACTAGGTAGCGTTAACATATTTAATTCGACCGATGCTAAAGTCGTTTAAGTAGTGTATAGCCAAAAACAACAATCATATAAAATTATATTGAGAGACCCGAAGCAATTTAAATTTCCTGTGTCCAGAATGTGATGGGATTCTGCAATGGGTACAAGCTTTATGAGTTTATTCTGATAACAGAGAAAAGACGTGTGTATATTGCTGAAAATACCATTGTTTGGTGTATATGGCATTCTAAGGTTTTTGGTGCTTTTCATTCATTTTTACTATTTTGGTTTCAGTATCCTTTCTAGATGGAATACTGACGTTTTCATGTGTTTCTTTTCTTATTTCAGCTATTGTCAAGAGTCTGGGACGAGTCAAAGAGAGACTGAAGCGAACACGTTACTTTACATATATTTTCATCAGCATTTGGAAGATAGCGCTTTTTCTAGGGACTGTTTTCTTTATTTGGTGGGGTATCTACAAAGACCTGACGCCACTATTTTCAAAATTCAATCTTGCATTTGGAGATCACAAAATACCTGTTTATTCGGTGAATATATTTTATATTGAGTTTGAAAAAAAATTGTATGCCTTGTTGTCAAACATTCGTGTCTTTTAGTTGAAATTTGGACCATATAATTTGGATTTTAGTTGAATTGGATCACAAAATTCCTGTTTATACGGTGAATATATTTTGTATTGAGTTGGAAAAAAATTGTATGCCTTGTTATCAAGCAATCATGTCTTTTAGTTGAAATTTAGATCATAAAATTTGGATTTTAGTTGAATTGCTTTAATATCACAAAATACCTGTTTATTCGATGAATATATTTTATATCAAGTTGGAAAAAAATTGTATGTCTTGTGGTCAAACATTCGTGTCTTTTCTTTGAAATTTTGAAGCCAAATCGGTGAAGTCCAAACAAGGACATATCCAGGATTTTTGTACGGGGGAGGGTTAACTTTTCTCGGGGGGGGGGGGGGTGAGGTTGCATAAAAACTTCACAAGATGTATCAGGATTTGTTTCCATGTATTTTTATTACTTTTTTACGAGTCTGACAAAAATTTCGGAGGGAGGGGGTTCAAATCTGGTACCCTCCCCCTCCCTTTATACAACTCTGAGTCGGAAAACACGCAACGGAAGCAATCAAAATAGAATAGTTAGTGGGTCTGGTTTCAATATACCGATCACCTGATATAGAAAAATTCCAATTCCAGAGGATGTTTACTTGTGTCTGCAATATCCTTCTGAACAAAACTAATATCTCAAAGAACAAAAGACAGGACCTGAGCCATATTTTCTGACCTTATTGATTAATTTATTTGTTTTAAGGTGGTAAGAAAAAGGGAATTCGAAATTTTAATGTGGTGGACAACATGATATTTTAGAGGGGCAAAAAGTATACCATAGTCGTCCTAAACAGTTGAGCCTATCTACTTGTTTTCAGGTAGTAACAAAAAGTGGAAATAAATTCTAGGATTGAGCGATATAAAACTATGTGAAATCTTTGATCTTGGCCTGGGACAGCTAATAGGAAGGATAGCTAATAGCCTTTTTAGAGTAGGAAAATAAGTATAAATTTAAATAATAAAAAACAGATTATTTGCGTTTTGTTTGAGGGAAAAAAGAGGGACCTAAATTATTCTTTTAATCAAGAGGTATAATATTCTTGGGACCATGGAATTTATCTTCCTCTCCTTGAATTAATCTTCCTTGAGATGAGGCAATTTGTATTTGTAAAAAATAATAATTTTTGGTTCCTCAATGCCAGAAGAAACGAACACCAATATTAGTATAACGAACACCAAACGAACAATCCAAAAACAGTAATAAAATTTAGTTTTCATAGATATGTCATAATAAGCGTTAAATAAAAATCAGACGCTTTTTAATTAGTATGGTAATCATGTGCAAATATTTTCGATATTTAATACCTAAATATTTCATCTCAGTTGGTCTTTTGTGAGAGGGGGGGGGGAGTATTTGTTTCGTTTATGTGTTGGCAAGAACTAATTATTTTCTAGCTTGTAAAAGTAACTAGTTTTTATTATTCATTTCTGGGTATAAGATGGGGGGATTTGAATCCCTTGGTTGTGTGCTAAATGAAGCCCATAGGAAGAAACAGCTTTATTGTTTACTGGATAAATGAATATAAAAAGCGATGAGTAATTCATTTCCTTGAAAAAAAGAACATCTAAAAATATCCTTAATGTTTTGTTTCCTCGTCCTCTGTTTGGCAATTCTGTTTGCTTTTGACAACTGCTATTTTTTGAAAGAATAACTTTCATACTCAGTAAAATAAAGCCCATAGGAGGAAACAGCTTTATTGTCTACTGGCTAAATGAATATAATAAGTGATGAATAATTCATTTCCTTGCAAAAAAGATTATTGTTTGCTTTTTACAGCTGCTATTTTTGAAAGATTAATTTTCATACCCGGTCATAAGGTCAAATCTGTGTATTGGGGTTGAGAGTTCCCTTTCCCCTGACACAAGTTTTAGAAGTGGAAGTGTCGCAAAATTGAAAAATCGAGGTCTCTAGCTTTACTTGGAAGTTGACCTAAATATGCACCAGAGGATACATTGTCATCCCTCCCCCTCAACGTAAGAGCTTTGTGTACCCGCACTTTAAGAAAAAGAAACAAGCAACTTTGAGAAAAAGCATGATAAACTAACCCAAAGTTCAATTGCAGTGTTTTGGTTATATGTTTTAATGGTTTGGGAGTCAATCTAAACTTGAGTTTCATATTTTCTTAGAAATAAATAAAATTTTTTAGAGTCCATTACTATTTTTTTAGGGTCCACTTAGAAGTTCTTTAGTCAGTGATGCAAAGATAGATAGATTTCAAACTTTTGAGGCACAAGACGCCTGGTCAAGCACACCATCCCATGTGCTCACGATTCAAATTTTTTCTGCCTGGCTTTGCTATGTTTTTGGTAAGATTTATTTATTATTTATTACAAAGGGTAAATATTCGTACATCAGTCGGCATTTCTTTTGGGTCCTAACGCTCAACAAACTAGAAAAGAATTAGAGGCTCGTTTCCCAGATATATTTTCTTAGATCCCGCTAGGTTCAGTTCACGCTAGTTTTTGAAATTCAGTTGAATCCAAAGAAGGAAGAAGATTGCAGGACAAAGCCACCTGACGGCAACACAGCAATTCAAAACTAAGTCAGTTTCCTGACTATATTTACCTCAAGGGTTAGTGACTCTTTGAGGATGATGGTCTTACAACAAGCAGGTTTTAACTAGTTCTCTTGGCTCCCAACGCTAAACAAATTACAAAAGAAGTAAAGACTCATTCCCACTGAGATTTTAGTGTCAACTGGGTTCAGCACTCTCCATTTTTTTTTTAGATCAGCTGGATCTAAATAAGGTCAAACAACAAGCAGGTCTAAAGTGGTTCTCTTGGCTACAGACGCTCAACAGATTAAAAAAGAAGTAAAGGCTGATTCCCACCAAGATTTTTGTGTCAACTGAGTTTCAGTCACCTTTTGACAAGCAGTCTCCTGAGTTTTCAGCTGCTTAGTCTTTAAAAAGTTTATTATTAATATTTTTTTGAAACATACGATTTTGTGACAAGTCTTAAGCTATGAATTATTATGCTTTAGGCAGGTTTTACATTTAAACGAACAAGCAGACGCATGCACAAAAAAATGAATAAAAAACAAGTAAACATTAACCAAGTAATAAAAAACAGAATAACAAGAGTAACAAAGTAACAGAATAAACAGAGTAAACAAGAATAAAAAGCAAGTAAACAAGATATCGTTAAATGATGATGGGAACTGTTACAAGTTGAATAACGATGTTGTAAAACCTAAAAATAAATGATCCTTAGCGTTTATGTTTTCTCCAAAACAACAGATTTTGTGACAAGCTTACAGCTCTAACTTGCAGCGAAAGGACAAGATATTTCATCTTTAAATTCATTAGTCTTGGGTATATTATTTCACTGAGCAATAATTAGGCTATTAAACTAAAAAAAAATCGCATACAGTCCATTCGTTCCGAACTTTTAACGATTTTTAGCCAATTTAAAAGAATTTTGCAATCTAAAAAAATGTAAAGAACGTTTTTAAAATATAATTCAGTGTCATAAGTAGCACTACTTGCAGCTGAGCATAAAAATAAAATCCAAGTTCAGCGGGTCTGAACTAAGTCATGGCTGGACAGTCGAATATTCTTCAAAAATTTTAATTGGGTAGCACCATTGAAATTATGAGACAGTTTGGACAGTGTCTGATCTAAATGTTTAAATGAACATTGAAATTGGACTGCTTGTATTAGGTGATACGGGGGCGTTGGTCCAAGTGTTTGTAAATCAGATTATAAATGAACCTTAAGTAGCATTTACCTAGTGTTTTGCATATATATTTATAATTCGAGTTCAATTGATCTTAACTAGGTCAACTTTGGCCAATCAGTATATTCTTTCGAAAATTCTGAGAGACAGAGAAAAGCAATGTCATAAGTTCCTGCTTTAGTTTTAAATATAGGAGTAACTTTATTTTTACATGCATTTTTTTGGCTGTTCTCGTGATCTGAATAAATTTCAAATTAATTTTATCAAACCACAATAATTCGTTTTATTTTATTTAAATTATGTTTTTAAAACTCTTCAATAGAGAGACTAGAAACCGCAGATATTCAGTGGCGTCAATTGGCGGGTGATGACGTTTGCTGCCTTCTCTAAATTTTTTGCTCCCCGCTAGATTCTAAAAATATTATTTTTTGTGTTTCATTGATAAAAAACATCAAAATTTACCCCATAGATTTTGAAAGATGCATTTTGGCTCCCTTCGACATTTTCATGAATTGACGCTACTGCTGATATTTGAAGCCAAATTCCAATATTAACGCCGTAACTAAATCTAATTAATCGTTTTTTTTTTCGATTTCATTTTTTTTTTTTCAAAAACTTTATTAACAAAAAATATTTTCAGGTAAATTTGCGTGCAAGATCTGTATTCAGGGCTTCAGTTTTGCATTTCCTGTAAATCTGATTGTTCCCGTCTCTGTGTCCCTGCTGATTGCAGCTTGTGGTGTTCGAAATAATAACGCGTGTATATTGCAAGGAACACTACCAGATTATCTGTTCTTTGAATGCCCAACTGGTGATTTCTTGAATGATTTGATACTTAGTCAAGTAAGTCTATTTATAAGTTTTTTTTTAGTACTTATCGTTATATAATAAACACTATAGAATTATAGTGTTCCTGGCTGAGTGGTTGGCGCGCTGGCGTGGGAATTCTGTGTCCAAGGGGCACGGGTTCAATCCCAGTTGTGACCAGTTATTTAGTTTGGGATGGGGGTCAGTGCCGTGACTCTTTAAGCTCAGCCATAGTCAACCCAGCTCTAAATGGGTACTGAAGAAATCTGGGGAAGGTAAGCAGGAAGGGTGTGTGAAAGCACAGGTTGGTTGGCCACCAGCCCTCCATTGCACTTCTTTGCTGAAGGGCCATGAAAAGGAGATCAGCACCGCCGGTTTGGATCTTAAGGGTCTAGTGCCGTCTTACTTACTTATTATAGAAGTTCGATCGCGGATGATGCGAACGTTATACAAGAAACTGATCAAGCAACTTTTTTATACCACACAGTTAGCTTTGACTTGATTGGAAAATGAATTATAGCTATATCTTATTTAAGTATTTAGTTGGTATTTTGGTTTGGTTAGGTCACGGCAAATATAAAGCCTAAATTTGCTTCTAAACTATTATATTTTCATCATATTTTGTTTGATTTTATTAGAATTAATCGAACTTCACTTCCCGAGTGTTTACTATATAACCGATAAGTGCAGGTTTTTTTTTTATATATTTGTTTCTAGTATATTTTCAACAGTCTATACATCTGGAGTAACTTTATTATACCCATATTATAATCGTAGAGTGACTGCATAAGAATGAAGTCTTCTTAGCTTCGTAATGCTTTTCTGAGGTAAAAAAAAGGTACCGGTGGTGTACCAAGCGTCAAACGAGACTAATATTGCAATCGTCTAAGCCAATATTATTTACAGGCATAGTATTAAGAGGAGGACACAGCAACCAACAAAGCAACCAACCAGGTTAAATCAACACCTATTTCTTATGCTTCCTTTAACTTGAGGCAATAAAATCACAAGATAATGACAACAATTTTTAAATAAGACTAATTAAGCTAGTTTTCCTTTCTTGTAAACTGTTACCATTGGCTTACCCACAGTTTATATTTTTTTTTTTTGGGGGGGGGATAAAAATTAATACACATCAAAAATTTGTTTATATATATTTTGTTACGTTTTTACGAATCGGACAGAATTTTTTTTTGGGGGGGGGGGGAGGGTTCAAACCCGGAAACCCCGTGGATACGGTCTTGACTGTTACTCTAAGGAAAATATACTAAAAGAGTTGTCTAATTGGAACAAAGAATCTTGTGAACACGTATGAAAGCATATTGGAATCGTGATTTCAGGATTGGTGTATACAAATAATTGGCTTGTAAGATTTTAGAGCACCAGCAACTTCTAAAATGTTTTTTTCCTATTTTTATAATTGTATGTGGCCTATCCTGCTGGATTTTTTAGTGACTAAAATTCAAAATTCACGTTAAAAATACGAATTTTTTATATTTTTTTTTTCATCAGGGAAAAAAGCTAGAAAGTTTATGACATTACTTTGCTCTACAATTACTTAAGTGGATAAAAGTTCCAATGGACAATTTTATTTGCTTATTTTCTTTAGACTTTTCCTTAAGCTTTTCCTTACCTTTTTTTCTTTCTTAAAACTCTTAAAGAAAAAACTTGATCAAATTAAAACCCTTGATTAAAATAAAATTAAAATTAATTAAATTAATTAATGAATTATTAAATACAGGATATAATCTTCTTTTGAGTGTTAATTCCTGAAGATTTTCAGATTTTTATTAGAAAAATTTCGATGTTTTCTAAAGTCCATATTTTAGTTATTTGAGTTATTTTCAGATCTAACCATGAATTTCACTTTCTTGCGGTCTAACTGATACAAAATACAAGTCTTTTAATCCACTCAATGCCCCTGAAGGAAATTGTTTTTTGTTGTTTAACAACTTCCTGACTTTTGACCTACTTTCCTTTCTCTTTTTCTTTCTCTTTTTTGACCTACTTTCCTTTCTCTTTCTCTTTTTCTTTTTTCTTTCTCTTTTTTGACCTACTTTTCATTTTTTTGGCTCATGCTTCGCAATTTATTACTTCGTAAGGTAGGATGAATTTATTATTGCTTTAATAAATAATAATAATAAATACCAATAATATAAGATAAAAAAATTAACAATAACAGTAACCATTAATAATTATTATTTATCTATTTTTAGCATGCCTGGGTGTGGCTACTTTGGCTACTCTCCCAAACCTGGATCACCTTGCATATTTGGACACCCAAATGCGAACGTCTTGCGTCCACAGAGAAATTGTTTATTTCACCTTTCTATAATGCATTCCTCCTCGACCAGGGTATGGGCCTAATGAGACGCAGAGATGACGAAGGAGACGTCAAAACGGAAGTAAGAATTCAAAACTGATAATCTCTTCGCGAAAAACAGGAATTTTAATTTTAATGGAAATTAAAATTAAATGTTAATCAAACAATTAGTGATTCTTTTTTCTTGTAATTAATTTTTTTGTATGCAGGATATAGTCTTCTTTTGCTTGTTAATTACTGAAGATTTTGGGATTTATATTAGACAAATTTAAATCCATATTTTAGTCCATTTTTAAGTCCATATTTTAATTATTTGAGTTATGTTATTAAGTTATTACATTCAACTTTTAGTTTTAATTTCCATTAAAAATTTTAATAGTTCATTAATTAATCTAATTAATTTTTGTTTTATTTTAATCAAGGTTTTTAATGTGGTTATAGTTTTTTCTTTAACAGTCTTAAGAAAGAAAGGAAGGTAAGGAAAAGCCTAAGGAAAAGTCTATAATCAAACAGTTCGTGACAAAGAACTGTAGTAAGGAGCGACCCTATTAAAACTGTAGTAAAGAGGCTCAATAGTAACCAAAACTCTAAGAAACAGAATTTTTATAACAATAGTTGCATCAAAAGAATTGCATTTTAATGCTGATTTTAAATATATAAGATTCATTAAATTTAGACTCACCTATCAAAAGTTACGAGCCTGAGAAAATTTGCCTTATTTTAGAAAATAGGGGGGAAACACCCCTTAAAAATCATAGGATCATAACAAAATCACACTGTCAGATTCAGGGTATCAGAGAACCCTACAGTGGAAGTTTCAGGCTCCTATCTACAAAAATGTGGAATTTTGAATTTTTTGCCACGACAGATAACGGATTTTTTTTCCCAGGGTTGATTGTATCGATCTAGTGGTCCTAGAATGTCGTTTGAGGGCTCAGTCTAACGGAAATTAAAAGCTCTAGTGCCCTTTTTAAGTGACAAAAAAAATCGGAGGGCATCTAGGCCCCCTCCCACGCTCATTTTTTCCCAAAGTCACTGCATCAAAATTCTAAGATTGCCATTTTATTCAGCATAGTCGAAAAACCTAATAAATATGTTTTTGGGTACGCCTTGCTCCCCCAGAGTCCCCGTGGGAGGGGCTGCAAGTTTCAAACTTTGACCAGTGTTTACAAATAGTAATGGTTATTGGGAAGTGTACAGACGCTTTCAGGGGGATTTTTTTGGTTGGAGGGAGGATTCGAGGGGAGGGGGATATACGGGGGGAAATTTCCATGGAGGAATTCGTCATGGGGGAAAAAAATTTCCATGAAGGGGGGCAGGATGTTTTAGTATTTTTTTTAAAGAACTTTTTTAAAGAACAGTCAAAGTTGTGAACTAACTCGATTAAAAAACAAGCAACCCAAGTACTGACTTTATAAAGAAAAAAAAATAAGTCCTGTCTCTTTGCAGAAATGATCAAATCCAAGCAACAGAATTTCAGTAAGTCAGTGCAAAAGCAATTTAAAACTCCTCCCAAAAACAAACCAGGTCCTAAATTTATTCATAAAATAGCAAGATAAACAATCGGTGAAGTGACAAGCCAAGTGATAGAAACATACGAATATAGAAGTTCGTTACAAAAGTTAATTCGGAAGTTACGTAGATTTTTACTAATAAAAACGTTCGTAAAAATTAAAAGTTCTAGTTGTCTTTTTAAATAACCAAAAAATTGGAGGGTAACTAGGCCTACTCCCCCGCTTCTTTTTTCTCTAAATCGTCCGATCAAAACGCATTGTTTCAAAAACGTTCAGAAATTAAAATAAAAAAACAAGTTTTTTTTAACTGAAAGTAAAGAGCGAGATTAAAACTTAAAACGAACAGAAATTACTCCGTATATGAAAGGGGCTGTTCCCTCCTCAACGCCCCGCTCTTTACGCTAAATTATCTTACTGTTTCAAAAAGTAGAATTGAGAGAAAGAGTCAAACTTTTGCGTAAAGAGCGGGGCGTTAAGGAGGGAACAGCCTCTTTCATAGACGGCGTAATTTCTGTTCGTTTTAAGTTTTAATCTCGCTCCTGTTAGGTCGCTCTAAGCCTGTTAGGTAAATGTTAGATAGACGTTAGATAGACGTTAGTTACATAGATGTCAGATATTTGTAGCTAGTATGCCAAAAAGGCAAATGAAGATAACTGTAAAAGATGACTGTATTATATTATTATTTAAGAATTAACGACGCTTCTTGACTGCTAAGGTCCCTGCGTCGGCCCTGCAGTGCATTCCTGCAGCGTGATTCGATCTCTGGGTCCGGTATTACCAAGCTAAGGTCAAATCCACTGCGCCACCACAGGACAACTGTATTATATATTAGCTTAACTATATATATTTAAAAACATTACATGAACCTGCCTCTCTGTCTTGATTTTTCCCTAAGTGGAATTGAATCACTTCCATTAATTCTGACAAAAAAGGAACGCTTTTAAAGGAAATTTAGTGGTTATTTATAAATCCTGTACACGTGATGGATAAATTCGAATCTTTCGACACACACAATTAGTCACATAATTGTTCATGAATCTTTGGTCACACAACTCATAGCAGAGACTCAAAATGAGCACTGCTCACATTCAGTTTCCTACCCATAGGGTACGAGGAGTGGCTGTTTTTATTTTTTATTTTTCGAATGTTTTTTATCAGTTGGTGAGCAAATTAGAAGCGATACAAATATGCTGCTCGAAGACCTAATCATTACGAATAATCGAAGTCCTAAATCTTTTCCAAAAATTTATTGCTTTTTTAGTTCTTTGCCGAATTTTTTTTTCATGAGTTGAACCAGGATTTAACTTTCTCGGTTTTACCTATTTCTGTTCTGATTTATTTTTTTTACTTATCCCAAAAAATTGTGTAGCAATTCTATAAAATATGTGTTTCAAAGATCATCTATATTTAGAAAAATAACCCTCTTCTCTAGCTGCTGAGTCAAAGGTGGCACTTTGGGAGGAGGACAATTGCCCCCTGCTGCTGGATTTTTGTCTCCCTCCTGTCGGCTATGGAAACTGCTTTTTTTTTTCTCGTTGGAAAAAATTGGACACCAACGAAATTGCCAATCCCTACATTTTCGTGAATTGGCATCCTTCAATTAAGTCAAAATTAAAAGCAAATGGGAGGCGCGTCACTCTTTTTATGTTGGCCTAACCTAACCTTAGTGCATTGACACTGATTACTAATTAAACTAATTTCAGGAGCTAGAACTGGACATAGATGCCACTGGTGATGGAGAAATGGGTCAATATTATGAGACTATATCTATTCATACAGAAACGAGTAGTACAGTACCCAAAACCGTGAAAGCATCTGATTCGATCACACAGATTTATGCTTGTGCCACTATGTGGCATGAAACCACAGAGGAGATGGTGGAAATGCTGAAGTCAATTTTCCGTATGGATGAAGATCAGAGTGCACGACGAGTTGCTCAAAAATACTTGAAAATTGTTGACCCGGATTATTACAAGTTTGAAAGTAAGTATGAAAGGTGTGATTACTTGAAAAAGTCTACGAAAAAAAGCAAAATAGAGGGATGAAAAGGAAATGATTTGATTGATTTTGGAAGAATATAAAGTCATATATAGAAAAACTAATTTAATTTTATAGCAATGATATATTACGTTTTACTTCTTACGTAAAATAAATCAATTTTATTTAAATTTGTCTGGAAAGACTTTGAGGTTTGGATAAATTATTTTGAGTTTAATTTAAATATTTTCTTTTTTTGTTCCTAATTCTTTATTTTGTCTTATTATTACAAGTAATAAAATTTTGCTGAAGCTATAACTAAAAACTCAATAGTTTTTAGAATTTATTCTCAAAACTCAATGGCAGATCTCAAAAGAATTTATTTTAAATCTCTATATTTCAGTCTTCTGGTGCCACTTTTTTTCGTCGTCTTACTGTAGGCAACATGAGCTTGGTAGCTCCCCTTCTGAAAAACTTGTTTAAAAATTTTTGTTTAAAAAGATAATGTAGTTATATAGAAATAACGTATTACATTTTACTCCTTGCATAAAATAAAGCAAATATATTTAAATTTGTCTGCAAAGACTTTGAGGTATGGATAAAGCACTTTGAATTGAATTTGAAATTTTGAATTGATTTTTTTTTTCTAATTTTGTCTCATAATTACAAGGAATAAAATTTTGTTGAAGCTATAACTAAATATTGTTGAAATAATCTTATTTTAAATCTATCTATTTCCGTCTTCTAATACTGCCATTTTTGACCGTCTTGCTGTAATTGTAATAACTATAATAATTGTGTTAAAAATTTGCTAATTCATTTAACTAAAAGTTATGGTGATGTAATACCAGTGTTGAACGAAACGCAATAACAGTGAAGAGATAAGAAATACTTAGAAAAATTAAAATGTACACATTCATGTCGATTGTCTTCTGCCAAAACCTAGTATCGGGATTTTTCAAATTTTTGCAAAAAAACCATAATATTTTTCGATTTTGAAATGGAAGAAATAAATTAAGATTCAGAATCTTATGAACAGTTTTTCCAATAGCTGTTTTCTTCCAATATCCCCTAACACTTCTGCGGTTAAGACTGGAAATGAGTTTAGCTGCTAGTTTGTATTAAATTAGGAGTTAAGCAGGGTTGTATTCTATCCCCCTTTATATAGATCTTTTTGATGGATTTTGTCTTAAGAAGCGCAGGAAAGGCAATGGGAGACCACGAATCGAATGGGGAGGAAAAAGTCTCTTGGACTTAGATTATGCCGATGATTAAAGCATCCTAGATGAAAGCGTGAGCAAAATGAATGAGCTCTTAGAGGTTTTGCAAGTTAAGGGTGCTAGAATAAGATTAAAATTAATTTTAAGAAGACTAAGTCACCAAGACTAGGAATAACTAAAGACGAAAATGTGACATTGGGTAACGAAAAGATTGATAAGGTTGACAGATTCTTTTACCTTTGTAATATTATTAGTAACGACGATGGGAGCAGTGAAGATGTTAAAAGTAGAATAGCCAAGGTTCAGGGTGTTTTTTTGCTGTTAAAAAAAAGTTTGGAAGAATAGGAAGATAATTCTGCAAACCAAGATTAGAATATTGGAAGGTATTTCCGTACTTGGTTTTGGCTGATGACAGTGGTCAAATATGGCTCTGAAGCATGGGCACTCCAAAAAGGGGCTGAACATTTACGAGATGTTTTCCAGAGAAATTACCTACGGATTGTTCTGGGTGTCCGGCTAATTGACCATATTTCAAACAGTAGGCTATACGAAAAGTGTGGTTCAATCCCACTTTCTAGGGCTATAATGAAAGAAAGGTTTATATGGCTAGGGCACGTACTGGGGATGAAGGATGACAGATTGCCGAAGATGGTCCTCTTTGGGCAACCGTCCAGGGCTAAATGGAAAGCAGGTCGTCTGTGGTTTGGACGGGAGGTTGTCATTAAGAAAGATTTAAAGGAAACTGTAAATTCCTGGGAGGTTTTAAAGAGGAAGGCTTTTAATAGGCTGAGATTGAGGAGGAGCGTGCGTAGCTGTGTTGGCCTCAGATGGCTTGGTACTACGGTGAGTTGTAAGTAGTAGTAGTAGTAGTAGTATTTACTATATTTTAGTATATGTCCTAAATATGAGTTTCTTTGTTTCATCTAAGCTCCGTTCATCTAAGAACGGATCATCAAACAATTTTTTTTAGTGTATTGGTTTCTATATTTTTTCCCTTTTATATCTTTTATTGTATAATGTCTTAAGTTAAGTATTATTTCAAATACAAACTATTAGTGCAACATGTGAAATAAATTTTTATGGTATTTTGCAGCACACATCTTTTTTGATGATTGTTTTGAAGCGTCCGATGACAATGACGAAGAGAATGTCATAAACATGTTCGTCAAACAGCTGATTAACACCATGGACGAGGCTGCAAGTCATGTCCATCAAACAAATATCCGTATTCGGCCTCCAAAAAAATATCCTACTCCATATGGAGGTAGACTCGAGTGGATTCTACCAGGAAAAACTAAAATGTATGCTCACCTGAAGGACAAGTCAAAAATCCGACATAGAAAAAGATGGAGTCAGGTATGTTTAAAATTAATTCGTTTGCTTGGTCTGCGAATTTGATCAAACCTAAATATGGTAATTTTTATTACCGTATTTATAAATACAAAGAAAAACTAAAATGTATAGTAGTTTCTAGCTCCTATCTACAAAAATGTGAAATTTTGTATTTTTTGCCAGATGAAAGATCACGGATTACGTGGAAGGATCTCTCTATGGAGGAATTTTTCATGGGGGAAGAGAATTTTCCATGAAGGGGGCGCCGGATTTCCCAGCATTATTTAAAAAATGATCAGAAATTAAAAAATAAAGACAAGTTTTTTCAACTTAAAATAAGGAACAACATTAGAACTTGAAACGAACATAAATTATTAAGTATACGAGGGGGTTTGCCCCCCTAGTCAATACGTCACTCTTTACGGTAAAGTATTTTTAGTTCTCTCAAAAGAGCTATTTATTCTAATTAAATGACCTTTGTTATTCAGGGATCATTCTTAAAGAATTGGAACAAATTCGAACTTTAACGTAAAGAGCAAGGTAATGACGAGAGGGCGATCCCCCTCATATACGTAATAATTTCTGTTCGTTTAGTTTTTAATGCTGCTCCTTACTTTCAGTTGAGAAACTTGTTTAAAATTTTTTTATTTCAATATAGCCCACTGAGCCATGTACAAAAGCATGTTATTTGAGTGCTCATAGAAATGAGGATCGGTGGGAATAGGGGATAGGACTTAGATACACTGAGCTAGAAAAGGCTAAAGTCATTTGGCATTTTATCCAATATTCTTACGCTAAAAAATGCGTTTCTCAAATGTAATATCCATCATGGCTGTAGTGATAGCTGTAATCTAGTAAAGAAATAATCAAGGCCCATAGTAACCAAAAATTTTAAATCGCTCTTTGAAAAAACTGTCAAATAAAAAAAAAAAATCATTTGAAGCTGATTCAGGAATGGTGACTATAATACGGCCAATATTGACGTCAAAAGTTTATTGCGAAAGAATTTCGAAAATCAGCCTGGGAATCAAACAGTTCGGGGTACTGAACTGTAAGTAAGAAGCGACGTGGCTCAATCGTAACCGAAACTCTAAAAAACGCAATTTTGATACCAATAGATGTATCAAAAGAACTGGTTTATGATGCTGTTCAAAATATATAAGTTTCATTAAGTTCAGTGTTACCCATCAAAGGTTATGAGCCTGAGAAAATTTGCCTGATTTTCAAAAAAGTTAAGAAACATCCCCTAAACGTAAAAGAATCTTAATGAAAATCCCGCCATCAGATTCAGCAAGCTTGAGAACCCTATTGTAGAGGTTTCAAGCTGCAATCTGCAAAATGTGGAATTCTGTTTTTTTGCAGAAAAAAGATCACAAATGCATGCACAAATTCACTCTTCCGCGTCCCCTGTAAGGGAAACAACTGGCAACACTTGGTTCAAACTGGCAATACTTCTCCGAGCTGGACCTGACTTCTGTCATCACCATCAATTCCAACATTTCAATCTTAAATTGCAGATTAATTTTCATATTCTTTCAAACTTCCTTCAACTGTGAAAAACACTCTCTTATTGGCTATATTTTATCAACAATGTATAATACATATTTTATAACATAATTTTGCTTCATTTGTTCATTTCAGGTCATGTACATGTACTACCTTCTTGGATTTAGGCTTATGGATCGTCCAATATCCGTTGATAGGAAAGAAGTTATTGCTGAAAATACTTATCTACTTACTTTGGATGGAGATATCGATTTCCAGCCTGTTGCTGTACAGCTTCTTGTTGATTTGATGAAGAAAAACAGAAATCTGGGAGCTGCATGTGGTCGTATTCACCCAGTTGGCTCTGGTTAGCTTTGATTATTTTTTTTTCTCAAAGCTCTGACTATTTTGGCAAATAGTATACATAGCCTATAAGGGTAGAAATAGGCGCTGGTGTCGACAAAAATACTGCCAAAGCCATCTAGCCTTTGGCAAAGCTTGGTATTCTTTTCAGTGTAATGATAAGAATAATTGATTTAATTATTGTCATTAGTAAAACTAGGGTAGTAAAAAGTATCTTATTAAGAATTAGATAGTAAAATTTAGGTATTAAAAATTAGGGTAGTAAAAGTAATTAGTAAAAAGTATCTTATCTCAGTTCCTGACAGAAAATGATTACAGAGCTTTGAAAAAAGGCCAAGTGTCACAATATACTAGATGGCGTTGATACTTCTTCTGTCGACACAAGGACCAGTTTCCACTTTTGCAAGTTACCCATGCATTTAGGTTTATGAATTTGTAAGACCAACTTTTGTTTTTTGACACCAAAGAAATTTGGCTATCTATTTATAAATATTAGTTAAGTTGGTCGTTGGGAGTTCAAAAACTGCTATTTGAGAAACTTCCACGAGAAACTGCTAGCAATGGCCCCTATCTTCATTTGATATCGGTGTGACAATCTACATCAAATATAACATTTCAACTTATTTGTTTCCTTTTCTATTTCTTTTTTTTTGTAAACAAGGTTGTAAGCTCTCACCATTTTTCAAGATCTGCTCATTTTCTTGTAAAATGGCATGTTAAAAGGGAGTACAAGGACTTGGTGCATGCGAAAAAAAGAATAATTTGGTTTTGACAAATTATTTCGTTTCAAATTTACCATTAAAAGACGTATTTATTTAATACACTTCTTTATTCGACAGTGGGTATGTTTAGTGCAAGCCCCCAGTTCAACTAATTAAAATAGCCTTCAAGGGAAACTAATGACGAGAAAACTTTTCTGCCAAACAATTTTTAGTATTTCGAAGAGCTGTGAAAAACTGGGAGGAACACTAAAAACACTGCTATTATGACAACCGGGGAGAGGTCCTATGTCGGTCAATCTGCCCGGATTGGAAGTAGAATGTTCTCCTTCTAGAAGGAGTTTAGAATGTTCTTTAAATTTTACATTTAAAGATGAATATACAAAATTAACAACAATAAAATTGGATCATTCCTGAAGTAAAAGCTTGCGAAGAACTGAAGCTTTTTATTCCTCGATCCAGAACAAAAAGAAAAAAAAATCCGCAATTGTTCTTTTCTTTGCAAAAAAAAAAAAAAAAAAAAAATCTTTCAACCTTTAAAAGGAACATTAAGAATATAGTATAATCTTTATATAACATAGCACTTTTAATTTTAGGGCCGATGATGTGGTACCAACTGTTCGAATACGCCATTGGCCATTGGCTACAAAAGGCTACCGAACATATGATTGGATGCGTACTTTGCAGTCCAGGGTGCTTTTCACTATTTAGAGGAAAGGCTTTGATGGATGATAATGTAATGAGAAGATATACAACTAAATCTGACGAGCCCAGGCACTACGTACAGTACGATCAAGGTAAATTCACTTACCTTGCTAATTCCGTAAACACATCTACTTGTATAATAGAACAATGTCGGTAAAATTTTTAGGTAATATTTTTTTATGATATTTTGATAATATTTCTAGGCAATATCGATATTGGGCATAATAAATAATATCTTACAATGATATAATATAGCATATTAAGATTGCTATAATGGTATAGACAGAAGCACAGAAGATATCTTAGGCATTAGCTCCCATAGTAAATAATTATTGACCCTTATTGTTAATAAAATTAGCCTGGCATTCTCTAGCAATGGCTTCGGTTAGGAGGGTTTTGCCATACCCAGGTGAACCATAGAATAGCACACCTTTTAATGGTGACATGTCAAACTTCAAGACCTTCTCAGAACAGTCAACAGGATATTGAGAAAGCTCAGGGAGTTAATTCTTAACATTTACTAATCCACCAGCATCATTCCGTCATCAAACAGTTCGTGGCAACGAAGTATAAGTAAGGAGCGACTCGACTCAATAGTAACCGAAACTCTTAAAAAACTAAATTTTAATATTAATAGATGCATCAAAAGAATCAGCTTATTATGCTGATTCCAAATACATAATGTCAAGTTTAATTTGGTCCCTGCTTCATCCTGAGAGACATCATTCTGAGCTTTTGTAATTCAATCCAAATAATCTTAAGCTTAAAACAAACAGAAATTATTCCGTATATGAAAGGGGCTATCCCCTCTTCAACGCCTCGCTCTTTACGCTAAAGTTTGGCTCTTTTTCACAACTCTGCTTATGGAAACAATAAAAAATTTAGTTTTAATATTTTAATGTCTCTCCTTACTTTCAGCTATAAAACTTGTCGTTTATTTCATTTTAAATTAAAATAGAGTTGCCATCAAGTTACCATAGCTAATTGTAGAAAAAGTTAAGACAGATAGTCTGAGTGAGAGGCAAATCTGGCATAAGCCTTTTTAGGATTGTACAAAAATGATGTCATTTCACTTTTTTATAGATAGTCTATCATCCATCCATCCATCCTAGGTCAAAAATAAGGTAGATAGTCATAGAACTAAGAGATGATTGGGCTTTTTGGATTGAATCATGACGAACAATGTCCGCTGGACTTATATGCAAAGCGGAGCCTGGTGGTTTTGAAACGGGGGACTCGTTTCAAGTTTGGAAGATGGAGAAAAAAAGTCCTTGGCCCTTTTTTTGGGTCCATTTTTCAAACGAACTAATTCTTCTTTTTTTTTGTTTTTTTATGCTGCTGTTCTTTGGGAAAGGGAAGAAGGTTTTTATGTTGTGATATGTGTTTTAGAAGGCTTTTTGGCCTGTAATAAAAATAATTGTTTTTACTGTTTATCCATAATTCGTCTTGTTTATCAGATTGTTGTGTCTGTACATTTATACTTGAATTTAGCTCACTATATTTTTAAATACAGAAAGATTATACGGATGATACTCCAAAATCTTAGGATTTCATTTTTGATTCTAGGTGAAGATAGATGGCTATGTACACTATTACTTCAAAGAGGATATCGCGTGGAATATTCAGCTGCTTCTGACGCCTTTACTCACTGTCCTGAGGGCTTTAATGAATTTTACAACCAACGTCGTAGATGGGTACCCTCTACCATAGCTAACATTATGGACTTGCTTGTTGACTACAAACGAACTGTTAAGATTAATGACAATATTTCTGTGCCCTATATCTTTTATCAGGTAAGAATTTGATTTAAGGCTATTCTGAAAAGAAGATGCTTTCGGTAGTTCATTTGAAATGTAATTAAAGATAATTGCTTGAAAAAATTTCTGCTGGCGTGGGAGTTGAACCAATACTTCTAGTGAATAGCTGAGCCTACCAGCCCTAGACCAACAGGCTTACCAAGTGATCTTTTCATAGCTTCTAATTTATTCTGTATAGATGTTTCGTTTCTGTGTAAATCTTATCTTCTTTATAATTATTATTCCAAGTTATTTGACTCACTTAAGAGTTGGAGCAATTATCAGATACTACTTTCTACGTCTGAAACATAACAATTGGCTGGTTAATTGACTGACCTTCAGCTTGATCTTAAATCACTTCGTATTCTTTATTGTCAATATTTATTTTTCATAGCTCCATAGGGACCTTCCTGGGGCCCTTGATTGTATTCTTCTTTCATTCTGATCTTTCGAACATTTAAATTCAGATTCATCTCATTCCCCTATTATATCATATACCGGTCCCTTAATTGTGTCGTGTTATCTTGAACATATTTCTTGCACCCTCATTGATATTACCCTTTAACGCATTTCAAATGAATATTGATAAATTTCCAGAGCTTTGATTACTTTTTGCTTTCATTTATATGGTTTAGAGCATATAATGCCTTCGTGCCCCTGTTGGTAATTTTCATTTTATCATTAACTGTCTCCAAAGTAGTGGCGTAATTTTGTCAAAATCCGGGGGGGGGGGCAAAGCTGGAGCCAATTTTCTCAAATCAATTCAAAATGACAATAAAAAATAAAAAAATAAGCCATTTGGTACCAAAAAGGTACTTTTTAGTACTATTAAGGTACTTTATGGCACTATAAAGGTAAATATGTACTAAAAAACTGATCTGTTTCAGATATCTTAGTTTTGAAAAGATTTGGGAAGAAACTAAATTTCAGCTGGAGGGAAAACTTGGGTCTCAGGGAGGGGGGGGGGGGGGAGAAACAGAGGTCTGGAGGTCTTGGAGCATTACTCCCCTGCTCCAAAGGTTTTGTAGTGGCACCCGTTACGTTCTCAAATGACTTCTTTTTATGGGGAATGATAATACATTTTCTTTGCCTTTGAATTAAAAAGAAACAAATCAATTCTTTGATTGAAATGCAGGTCGCTCCTTACTACAGTTCGTTGCCACGAACTGTTTGATGCAGCACCAATATGCAATACGAGTGTAATTTAATTACTTGTTCCGTCTTTATGGAATGTTGATCAAGCGAGAGCATAAGCAACTAAAGATATGCAATTCTGTACTTGAAATCATTTTAAATCTCTGTCCCCCACCCTGCCACCTTTCGCTCTCTCTTTCTCTCTTTATTTTTGTAAAAACGGAGTGGGGGCACAAATTTAAAAATCAGGTGAATCAAACACAACGCATAAGGAACAGTAAGGGAAATAAATAATTTCTTAGACCACTCTGCTTTTCCATTTACGAAAAATTGATTAAAGAAAAAACGGGTTTAATTTCTATAAAAAAAAAACACAGGTTGGGTGACCTTCTTTTGTTTTGTTGCAAGTATTTATAATTTTCATTTTTAATAGATTCCCATTTATACACCGAATGTGGCAGAGGAAAGTTTTCTTATATACAGTTGCTTTAGTTTTATTCTAAAGTTATTACCGTCAGTGCAGGAGTTTCGTTTTATAATGTGAGTTGTTCTTATTTATTTTATTGTTTATATTTTTTTGTGGTGTTTTATTTGTCGTGGTATTTTATTTATGACGTCTTAAAAAAGTCTTAAATTGTCTGTTTGCAATTTTTATAATTTTTTTCCATTGAGAAAGGCTGCCGGACGTGGGGTCGAAATATTTGGAGTATTTTTTTTTTATAGTTAAAGTGTAGTATATATATATATTTTATTTTTGTTCACTGCTTTATGACCTGACTTTAAGTCTCGTTTCTTTAGTTTTAAACCCGTTTTTTCTTTAATCAATTTTTAGTAAGGGAAATAATAAAATATTCTAACATTAATATGTTTGGAAGACTCGAGACTTTTGATTGAAAGACTTTTTATTCGTTGTGTTATTTACCTCCTCAGATTTATTTTACAATCCGTTTCTTTAGTTTTCTTCACCTTCGTATCTTTCTCAATTCCTTATTATGTAGTTTGATATAATCCCAAATTTAATTTCCAGATGATGTTAATGGGTGGTACAATCCTTGGCCCAGGTACGATTTTTCTTATGTTGGTTGGTGCGTTTGTAGCAGCATTTAGGATTGACAATTGGACCAGCTTTACGTACAATCTTTATCCCATTGTGGCTTTCATGTTCATTTGTTTTACATGTAAAAGTGAATGGCAGGTATGATTTATTTTGATTCTTTCTTTTCAAACTTGTTGTTAACTCATCAAGCAGTTTGTAATAACGAACTCTAAGGAGTGACTCTAGCTAATAGTAAACGAAATTGTAAAAACATGATTTTCTATAACACTATATTTAGATATAAAAATTAGTCTTTTATGGCAATTTTAGATAAATAAAATTCATTAAGTTTAAAGCTACTCACCAAAAGTTGAAGCTTGAGAATTTTTTTCTAATTTTTCCAAAAGGGGCAAAACATCCCCTAAAGGGCAAGTGATTTCAATGAAAAGGCACCATCAAATTCAACATATTAGCGAATCGTAGTGCAGAGTTTTCAAACTACTATGTTTAAAACCCTAAATTGTACAGTTTTTTTCTGGGAAGAATGGTCGCTAATGCATGTCTATTTTATTTTCCTTGGGGACCAGCCCTATGGGCAATCGTTATCCTATTGTGACGATTGTGTTGATTTTTTTTAACTTATTTGGGGGGTGATGATTAAATAATTTAATATCGCTGAAAACAAAGCTTCTGGTAGCACCCCTCCCCCAAGAAATTTACAGGCAAGGCTCATGATACCCTCCTCGCCTTTCTCACTTCTGTGCTGGTAGGCAGGTAAATTTAATATTTTGTGTTTTACAGAAAAAGGTTAAAGCAATAGGAAGGGCACCATTACCCCCCCCCCCCCCCCCCTCCCAACTAGCATCAATAATAAAGGCGTAGACAACAAATATTTCCCGAAATCAATTTAATCATGATATCTTAAACACGGTATTAGAACTGTGAATAACGGAATTGTCTTTGTAGAAAGATACCTGGAACCATGAACTCAGCAGTGAAAATTCTAATAGTAGGGCTACTGTATGATTCCCCAAAGATTCAAAAAATGCTCTTTTTGGGAGTACTTTCATAAAAAAATGCCTGTTTTTGGATTTTCCTTGAGAAAATTGAAAAAAATGACCAACTTGCCCAGTTCAGATTTTGAAAAATAAGTTTTGCCCTCTTTTAGATTTTCGGGAATTGAATTCGAAATGTCGGCAATTGTCATTCGGGAATTGAATTCAAAATGCATTATATAATGTTTAAATATCCAAGTCACCTTATTTAACGAATTATATTCAATCGAATGGTTTTTCCTGTTTTCTTTTGCCTTATTTGGCTCCTGAGATAATTTAAAATTCGATAGTTTGAATTTTAAGGTTTTACATCAACCTTATAAAACAATGTTTATGCAATGCAACACTTCAAAATAATGTTGATGTTCTTTTTCTTATACTTTTCAGCTGGTATAAATCATACATTTATAAATTATTTATACATTCAACCAATGCAGAAAAAAACAACCAGTTTTTGGGCTTTTTTACTGGCCCAAAATTTGACACGTAAATAATGTAGTAATGTAACTTTTGTATTTTTGCAAAAACTAGGGGGTCATTTTACAAACAACAAACAATAATAGCATTTTTCTTTCTCCATCCTGTAAAATTATTGTTGTGCAGCATGCTGCCTATTCACTCACCTACAACGCCATCTTAAGTGGCATGAGGATTGCTTTAATCAGTAATTAACAGTAATGAGGATTTCATCTTTGGGGAATAACGTGAAAATAGTGATTAGTGGTAAAAGATGAAAGACCTTCAATTTTTCTTACTGATCTTAGCGTTGAAATGATACCCGGTAACAAGTTCGGAATGGGTATCTGTTCAGAAAATTGAGGAAGGTAGGGTCTTTTCTAATCGTCTTGAATCCACTAATAAAGAGAAGAAGGCGTTGTCTTTCTTAGTCGTTATATAGCAAGTCAAAATATGTTCTCCAAATTTAGTGTATATAATTATTTATATACAATTAATTATTTTTATATTAATTTATAATATTAATTTATAATATAATTAATTAATTATTAATTAATTTATAATTTATATTAATATTAATTATTTTTTATATTATTTATATATTAATTATTATTCTAGTGTATAGGTATTTAGGTTTTATGACTCTTGTTGCACTTATCGAGACAGGACCTAATTTGACTTTTTATTTTAGCTTGTTGCTGCTCAGCTTCTTTCTGCTGCATATGCTTTAATCATGATGGCTGTTATTGTTGGTACTGCTCTGCAATTAGGTGAGGATGGAATCGGCTCGCCATCCGCTATTTTCTTGATAGCTCTCTCAGGTATTTTAGTTTATCTTGATTATTACTTATATTTACGTTCCTGTATTCACTTTCTGTAGTTGCGTATATTTAATCTTTGTTTTCAATTGAATATTTTATAATACCATTCTAACTTGGGATGAAATCTTTGTTTAATTTGTTGTGTAGTATTCGTTAACTAATACGAATAATTCAGCAGAATAATTCAGGTATTGTCGAATGGCTAGAGTTTGTTTTAGCATGTAGCTTTTTCATCCTCATTTACATAATAGTGTAAGCATATTATGTCTTCTTATTTGTGCTAATAGGGCCAATAAGGGGGAGGGGGGAGGGTATTATCCGTCCTACTAGATTTTCTGCCCTTCTTGATTTAAAACAAAAATAGCCTTTTTTGATATTCTCTATATCTTTTTTGTTTGTTTTTTTTCGAAGGTAAAAAAAACTAAATTCCCCTCTCCCTCCGAGATTTTGAAAAATACATTTTGCCTACTACACCATTGTTTTTGTGAATTGGCAAAACTGCAAACCACCTTTTAATTTAGACTGTTCACTTTGTTTTGAGGTTAGAGAAATTCTGTACTTTATTTTACAACCTTCAACATTTTTGTTTTCTCAACTCTTCCTTTTTAGTTTAATATCTATTTTCAGTGGTGTAATATCTTTTGTACATTTTACTATGATTATACTTAGAATTGGGATTTCAAAATACTGTGAATCTACTTTTTCAAATTTTTGGAATGTTTTTTGGAAATCTATTAAAATAAAAAATTAAAGATGAAAATAGAAAAGGATGACAAAAATATACTAAAATAGAACATTAGATTTTTGTAGAAATGTATTGAGACTTACTCAAACATAATTGTCTTAATATACCTTATTTGTCTTTCATGCATTTCAATAGTTTTTCTTATAGAGAAAGCAAGCATTAAACATGACAAACATGAAAGAAACATGACAAAAATATATTAAAATAGAACAATTTTTATATTTAAATAGAACTGGAATCTTATGCCTTAATATACTGCATTTGTCTTTCATGTATCATTTTCAACATTTTTGTTTTTCTTATAGAATAAGCAATAAACCATTTATTTCTGTACGGGTACAAAGAGATGTATTTCCGTAAGATGTATTTTGTAACATATTTCTGTTAGCCAATCCCACTATTTCTTATTTCTGGAGAGAACAGTAGCTACTAACTGTTTCACTGACTATTTGTCAGTAAAGCATCAAACACTCGTCTCAATTTCTTCTGTAGCCGATATAAAAAAAAAAGTTCCAAATTGGTATAACTTTTAAGGGTAATGCTTAGTACGCACAGCGTTCCTAAGATCCAAATTTGCCGACTGAAACCCCAAGAAGTGGTAGCACTGACCCGACAGTATGCTTCACTGACAAACATGTCTGGGTTGGTTTGTTTGCACTAGTAAACTCGGCTATAAAGACGTCGGGCTACATTTATCTCCAGAAATAAGAAATAGTGTGATTGGCTGTCGGAATCACATCACAAAAATAAACCAATAGAATTAAAGCCAAGTTTTTATCACGGAAGTACATAAGCATGATCTCCTTTTTTCTTCTTATACCATTTTATGTTAACAATATTCTCTTTTAGGTTCGTTCTTCATTGCCGCGTGTATACATCCTCAAGAATTTTATTGTATTATACCTGGACTTCTCTACTTACTATTAATTCCATCTATGTACCTCTTATTGATCTTATATTCCATTATTAACTTAAACAATGTCTCTTGGGGTACAAGAGAAATGCAAACAAAAAAATCAACTCAAGAGTTGGAAGAAGAAAAGAAGGAGGCAGAAGAAGCGCAAAGACAAGCGAAAGAAAAGTCGTTGCTAGGTAATAAAGAAATGATAATTTTTACGTAATTTTACTCTGTTATGTCTATAGTCAAGCATTCATTTCAGGCGTGTTATTTCATAATACTTATGCTAACTGATAAAAATATATATTTTTTGGAAATAAACTAAAAAAGCTTAGTTTTCTGTCCAGGTATTATTGATCAATCATTTTATTAATGCTAAAACACTATTACAAACGTAAAACTTCTATTCAGCCCAAGAAGCTAGGCTTGTTATAAAGGTAAAGATAAGGTAAAGAATACGGCATTAGACTTTACAGTCCCTACCGGCGGTGCTGATCTCCGTTTCTTAGCCCTTCAGCCAGGAAGTGCAATGGGGGGCTGGGGGCCAACCATCCTGTGCTTTCGCACACCCTTCCTGTTTACCTTCCCCATGTTTCTCCAGGTATCCATTTGGAGCTGGGTCTACTCTGGCTAAGCTTACAGAGTCACGTCACTGACCCCCGTCCCAAACTAAATAATTGGGTACACTGGGATTCGAACACCCGGCCTCTCAGACAAAGGATCCTGAATCCAACGCAATCCAGCGCACCAATCCACTCGGCCAGGGTTGTTATGGGACACATAATACAAGAATAAAACACTAAAAGAACTATAAACAATACGCTAAATCGTACACAATACAGATAAAGTAAAGATGAAGTGGAATGAATACTAGAATAGAGTAAAACTAAATAAAAAAACAGGCAGTAATAATAATAGTAGTGATAAACAGAAACCAAGAAAGTAGGGAAAACAGGAAAGACCAAGTTGGCATTAGAACATGAAAGAGAAAAAAAAGACGAAGACTTTAACAGTTAGAAAGGTTCAAGAAGATAATTTTAAAAGAGGAGGAGAGAGATATATCTGTTGGGATAGAGTAAAAAAAAGGGAAACAATACGAAAACCCAAAAATTAACAAAGGAGGGAGAAAAATTACTGGGGAAAGACCCGCCGAGAAACTACCTTCGTGAAGAGAGATAGAGGGGCATCAAAGGGATGGAGTTGGGATAGAATAAAAAAAGGGGTAAACAATAGGAAAAGACAAAAGGAACAATATGAGAAACAATAGAAAAAGATCGTTCAGGTAAAATAAATCTACGAGAAGAGCTGCGTAAAGAAGTGTACTTACCTGAGCCTGTCGGTGAAAGAAAAATTGCTGTAGAACCGGTTGAACTGTACGTTTATTGACGAATATGGCATCGCAATTAGTTTCAAATATCCTACCATTTTTACATGAAAATGCTGTGCTCATTCTTTCTTTAAAAAAAACTTCACATGTATAAGTACATTTACGACAATCAAATGTCGCACTACACCTTGGAACCGAAGTTGTATATGGTAACTGGATTGCTAGATAAATTCAATTACTGCTGAAAAATAAATTTGAAACAAACACTTAAATTTGCTTACCCCTTACCTCCTTCTTACCGAGTAAATGGAGTATTTACCCACCTTTCGGTTAACCCTGTCAAAATACAAAAATTTTGATTTTGATTCGAATTCATATTTCAGGTTTTGCCTATATTCGATTTCTTAAAGAAAGATCAGAAAATATTTCTCATTTTAAATGAAATGTAACGATACAAAAGTTTATAATGTATTCTTCTGTAATCATCTCTTATCTTCTGTTAATTCTCATCTCTTTCTCTTATCTTATTTATTAACACGTCTGTCGTTTTTGGCTTGTGTGTATTAGGACATCTCTTTGTTGCCGTACTTGTGGGTATTAGCGCACCTCTTCGTTGTTCTATTTTTCAACGCTTTTTTATTTCCCCGAAATCTTTCCTATTTTGAATCTCAGACTTCATCCCTATTCTCCCAAGTTCTCTTTCCCCAATTCATTATTCCATTGTTTGGTTAGAAAAAATGTTCAACCCTAAAAAGTAGAAAAGAGAAAGGAAAGAATAAAAGATCAAAATTATCCTTTGTTTCATCCTTTTTCGTTTTTTCCTTGTTTGAATTTTTATTGTTACTATTATATTCTAAAACTAATTTATTCACAGCATATATCCAAAAGCAATAGCAAAATATTCACTAAAACTAAGAATAACAGACAGTTTACAACAATTGCTAATTGGCATGACAACTGGAATGACCAATGACAATTGGCATGACCTTATAACAAAAAATTTCATCAAGTGTACGATTCTATTCATACCCCAAGGGCCATAATTACTAATCTATTAATTTATTTTGGCGACTCTGGCACTGCTGACCAGTGACACCTTTGCTCTCTTTTCCAAGCCAAATAACCAGTGACACGAGGATTTGAACCCCTGTCCTCAGGTTTTCAGGCCAGCACGCAAACTAATTCATTCCTCTATTCTTCATTTACAGGTTTGATCCATAAGACAACAGCACCTGAAGAAGAAGGATCGATTGATTTCAGTTTTGCAAATCTATTTCGATGCATGTTGTGTACACATCGGAAGCCAATTGATGAGAAGCAGCAGCTCGTTCGTATTGCCGAATCCTTGGAAGTGCTTACCAAGAGATTGGATTCTATTGAGAGGATGGTGGATCCGACTGGTGTAGCACCAGGAAGGAGGCGTAGTGCATCTCGTAGCTCAAATCGTGGAGCCCATGCAGAACACCTTGGTGCTCTAACGGAAGAAGAAAGTGATGACGAAGTTCAGACGCACAAGAGTAAAGATGACCATGATGCTGCTTCTATTTGTAAGTATTATTGTCATTGTCATCATTATTTTATTATTATACATTATTATTATTTTATTACTATTATTGTTATTATTAAGTTTCTTATGTGTATTACTAAATAAAAAAAAATATTTTTTTTTAACTGAAAGTAAGGAGTGACATTAAAACTTAAAACGAACAGTAATTATTCCGTATACGAAAGGGGCTGTCCCTCCCCCAATGCCTCGCTCTTTGCGCTAAAGTTTGACTCTTTGTCGAAACTCAAAGTAAAAAAAAGCTTTAGTGTAAAGAATAGGGCGTCGAGGAGGGGACAGACCATTTCTTATCGGGAATAATTTTTGTTCGTTTTAAGTTTTAATGTCGATCCTTATGTCTTTTCGGCTAAGTGCAGGGGAAGTCGAAGGAGGTGTCCAAACCATCGTAATGTACGCTCAGCTGCTTGGATAGAAAACCGAGACTGCTTGATGAGTTGCAGCAGCTTCTCATTACTCATAAAATCAAAGCACCTTAGACCTTCGATCATTCTCAGGTTCTTCGCCTGGAATACATCGATGGTCCTTAGTGTTGCGGTTGATGCATGCTATGTTTCAGCTCCGCAAAGGACTACAGATCCAACAAGGGCTTTGGAAATCCACAGGTTAGTTGAACGACCGATGTTCGGTTTTCGATAAAAATAACGGTTCAGACTACCCATGGCTGAAGACACTTTGGATATCCTTGCTTGCAGCTCGGGGAGAAGCAATCCATTTGAGGAAATTTTAGAGCCCAGGTAAGTGAACCTTTGGACAACTTCAATGCTAGATGTTCTGTCTAGGCTAACTGGAGAATTAACAGCTGGAAAAGACGGGTCTATAGCCATAATTTCTGTTCTATCCTAGTTTATCTGCAGCCCACATTTGCGGCCTCTTCTCGTAAGATCCGAAGCGCTTCCTGCAAATGATCCATGGAGTCCGCTAGGATGACAAGGTCATCAGCAAAATCAGCATCTGAGATGATGCAATCGCCAACGTGAGCCCAAAATTTAGACGTGAAGTTGCCTTTGTCGTAATGTGCTAGATGGCATTTCTGGCTGCGCCGGTCATTGAATTGAACATAAATCTCTGTACCGTGGTGTAGAGCTTTGAAGATTCGGCAGTATTTCTCAGGGAGGCCAGTCAACTCTAGAATCCGCCAGAGGTTTTCGGTTTACTGAGTCGAACGCAGCACAGAAGTCGACGATGGCAAAATAAACCCTTATAGCGGAACTCCGTAGCCTTTTCTATTATCTGTCGAATGGTGAAAATCTGTTCAATGGTTGAACGGTCCGACATAAAACCAGCTTGCTCCGGTCGCCGAATCCTACGAATAATATTCTGACATCGATCTAGAAGGACTTTTGAGAACTGACAGCAAAGTTATTCTACGGTAATTCGAATAGTCGGTTGCAGAGCCTTTCTTCTTCCATAAGGGGATAATGACACCCTTCCGCCAATCTTCGGGGAGTATCTCAGTTTGTCAGATTAAGGAGAACAGAGTATGAAGGAACAGAGATCAATAAAACGATCTCTAGATAAAATCTAAACTTTAATGAATTAAAGCTAAGCTCAATATTATTTTCTAATTCTGACAGATAATGCCGCAGTGGCAGTGGCGATAATTGATTTAATAAAATTTTGCAATCCATGGAAATAAAACTTCTGCCATTTATCGTAAGGATTTTTATTTCTAAGGGTTCTTATTCTTAAGCTAAAACGCACAAAAATAGAAAATAAGCTGGTCTTCAAGATTAGTTCTTTCACAGACTAGGTTCAACGAAAGAAAAAATTATGAATTCTAGTTTAACTGATTTTTAATTAATAAGGCAGTCTAGATAACGATTCGAACAAATACTAAAATAGTTTTTATATCTTCTAGGCTCTAACCAAGCGCTTGCTATTTTTTTTATTTATTGCTTATCAATACTTGGCTCATAATGCCATTATGAAAAAACAAAAAATATTAAAGTAAAACAGTTCAAAATAGGGATGATACCTTTTTATTGACAGTGAATAGATATAAAATTATTTAACTGGATATTTCGAACACATATACAGTGTTCATCATCAGCAGTAAAACTAAAAGACATGAATAAAAATAAACTAAATTTATACCTAATAAACTAATTACATATAGTTTATTGCTCTTATTTTTTTCAATGCAACAGCCGAGGCAAATCTCTTTGACCTTTTTGTTTCCGGTTCATTAGAATTATTTGACATATTACGTGGACAGAGGTCATAACTCTTAGGTGAGGTGATATTTACTTTATTTGACCTCAGTAAATTATCATAAATTGAGTTCAATCCAAATTCACCTGTATCTCTGTTTATCGAATTATTCTTGAATAGAATTTTTTTAATTTCGATTGTTTCCCTGAAAGTTTGCTTTAAACCTTGGTCCCTAGAAATCAAAGAAACATTTTCAAACAAAATAAAATGACTTGGAAAATTAAAGATATGCTCCGAGAGGGCTGACGTGAAATCTTCAGGTTTGGTGTTTTGCTTTAAAGACGATGAAATAGAATTATGATGTTGTAGCAACTAGTAATTGTAAACAATAATTAGTTTTTTACAATAATTAAAATAAATTAGTTTTTTACAATAATTGAAAAAAAAATTAAAATAATCAAACAATAATTATTAAATCATATTATTAAGGCATTAATAATAATATTGTTTTTATAAAGATTGAAAGACTCAATTTAAGTCACCTGCCGAAACTCCAAGGTTGTCACATGTCGCGTTCTATTTATTTTCAGTCTTATTTTGGTCATCAAATGCAACAGAGAAGAGATTGGGAGTGAAGGTTAGAATATATTAAGGGTTCAGAATATTAAGAGTATATGCAGGGTTGTTGGCCTCTGGTCGCTTGGTGCCGCAAAGAATTATTAGAAGCAATAGAAGTAGTATATTTGCTTCTCCACTTCCCAGGTCAGGGCTTGCTGACGATAGAAGAAATGATTAATTAGGAATTAGCTATGAAATGAAATGAGAAATTAGCTATGAACAGGTTTTTCAGCCCAAAAACGCCCACCAAAACGGACCAAGCCCAAAAGAATTATCCATTGATCAAATTCCTGTGCGAATGCTGTGTTGTTTACTAGACTATGCTTTCCTTGAGGGGTGCCACTCCTCAAGTAGGAAGAGTCGACTGCAAGATCCCCAGTCTTGTAGGTACCCGAAAGGGTTGAGGCAGCCCTTTGCAGAGGCCGTTGTCCATAGGTCTGGATCTTACGCCTTGTCAGTTTTCCTCCTATAGAGGATCCTTCCAGGATCGTGTTCTTCATCACCATGCAATTTAACCCATTGCTAGGAGAAGGTTTGTAACTCACAAGATATTTGTGCACGCTGGTGGGCCCCGTTGAGTGTACATATGAAGAGCCTTCCTCCTCCACCTGTAATTATGGCCCCAGGCAAGGGTGCCCTAGTTTCTCTTATGGACTCCCAGGGACAAGGTCTCCCCTTGGTCCTCCTATGGAGATGCCCTTGATATCTGTGGAGCGTTTCCCTATCGCCACCTGGGGACACGCTGAGTGGTCTAGGGGAGGCCTAACTGAGCAGTAAAATCATAAATCATATATATATGTATATATATATATATATATATATATATATATATATATATATATATATATATATATATATATATATATACATGGGGGGTAACTCCTTCATACACGAAACAATCCCTGTTCGCACCGAGTTTTAATGTCACCTCCCCACCTTCAGTAAGAAAGAAACGCACTGTTCTTCTCTCAAAACTTTGTGTACAGCATTTCTCAGCCTAAAAGTATCATATTGCGAAGTAGCTACCTACAATGACCGGACTAATGCCTCGATGATTACCACATTCACTCTCATTACCTTGAATTATAAGCTATTTTATTTTTCAGCAACCCAAAAGGAACAACGAGATGACCTCATCAACCCATACTGGATCGAAGATAAAGGTCTGAAACGGGGCCCTGTCGATTATTTAGACGGCCCAGAAGTGCAATTCTGGGTAGATCTTATTGAAAAGTATTTATATCCGATTGATGCTGATAAAAAAGCCCAGGCAAAAATTGCTGAAGCCTTGAAAGAACTACGTACTAAGTCTGTCTTCTTCTTCTTTATGGTGAATGCTCTCTTTATCCTCATTGTCTTCTTGATGCAACTGAATAAGGATAGCTTGAATGTTCATTGGCCGCTTGGAGTAAAAATTAATACAACTCTTACGGATGATGGAAGGCTAATAGTAAGTTTTTCTCAATTTTTGTTTAATTTTTTATAAACATGTATCTTCTTCTTCTTTATATAAGTCTGGCTTCCTTTTCTTTATGCTGGCCACTTATTCCTTTTGATGTAACTGATTAAGGATAGTTTGGATCCTAGACCAAATGTATGTAATGCAGAAGTCCAACCGAAATAATTTTATTGCATCAATCAATTTGATGCTTGCGCTCGTCTATCTTCAGTTTCTCAGTCTTCTAAGACACATCAAGGTCATCATATATAGCCAAAAGGGACCTGGATACCCAACTCTGTTTTCATATTGTAAGAGACAGCACTTAGACCTCTATGTCGTACTCTTTGTCTGTCGTTTGTTACCACTGACCATTTGGGTCTTCTTCTCTTTCTAAGTCTGTTTTCTTATTCTTTATGTTGAAGTTTCTCTTTATCCTTATTTTTCTTGATACAACTGAGTAAGGATAGTCCAAATGTTTATTGACCACTAAGAGTAACAGATAGTATAGCTGTCACTGACGATGAAGGGATAATATTAATCTTTTCGTTTTTGTTTTGTTTTAAAACTCAAAAGCTGTTTTTATGTTGAAATTCAGAAAAAAAGAAAAAAAGTATCGCAGTCCTTGCGAGAATACTCGGACACATTCCCTCACTAACCTTTAAGGAATTTTTGCTTTAGGTTTAGATCCATGGTGCCCAATATGGGACTTTCATTTTTTTTGTGTAAGGGGGCCAGGGTGGACAATTTAAGTTTTAAAAACAATTCAAAATTTTCTTTGCAATGCTGATGATCTTTTAGGCTGCTTTCTATCAGTACAGTTCCTCCTTTCTAATGGTAATCATGTGTCACAAGAAGAGTGGAGAATCAGGATTTTAGAGGCACTTGGTGTGGTTTTGCAACAAAAAAAAGGTTGAGGGTCGCTGAGGCTGCAGTAGAGGAGACTCTCTACTGCGGAAGAGACTCCTAGAGGAGTGTATCTATACTATGATAATGCAGGAGTGCATCGCTAGTAGATGCTTCAGAGATGAAAATTCTGAATAGTTTAAATTAATGTCAAATTAAAAAGGTAATATTTAATTGGATTCCACTTTTGTTTTGGATTCACCACTCGCCCCCTTGCTTACCTGTAAAGGAGGAGAGTCTGCTGCATTTGGCCAAGAGTTTGGCAGAGCATTTTGATTCTCAGGACTTTTTCCTGGACAATTTTTTTATGATGTCTACTGTAGCTATAAATCGATATGAACTACTCTTCCCAGTCCCCAGAGGAGACTCTCAACTGCGGAAGAGACTCCTAGAGGAGTGTATCTATACTATGATAATGCAGGAGTGCATCGCTAGTAGATGCTTCAGAGATGAAAATTCTGAATAGTTTAAATTAATGTCAAATTAAAAAGGTAATATTTAATTGGATTCCACTTTTGTTTTGGATTCACCACTCACCCCCTTGCTTACCTGTAAAGGAGGAGAGTCTGCTGCATTTGGCCAAGAGTTTGGCAGAGCATTTTGATTCTCAGGACTTTTTCCTGGACAATTTTTTTATGATGTCTACTGTAGCTATAAATCGATATGAACTACTCTTCCCAGTCCCCAGAGGAGACTCTCAACTGCGGAAGAGACTCCTAGAGGAGTGCATCTATACTATGATAAAAATTTTCTGTTTTATTTTTAATACCTAGCCCAGTGTCGATTGTAATTCTTATACTTTAATGTAAATTTACTTTTGAAAGGTATATTTGATAGGCTGAAATTTACAATATTATTTCAGACTATGATGTAATATGATATAATATAATACATAATATTATGTAATATAGTGTAGATCAGTAGGATAGAAGTGGGATTGAACATTAATTGTCCTGTTGATCTTCATTTTAAATCCAATCCTCAGCAAATGGTTTTTGACAATTATTTTTGAAGTTTGAAAATATCAGGTTGTAACCTGTAGGCGTAAAAGCAATAATGTATGTTGTAATGACTTTTTTTTCTGTGTAATAGCCACTCATTTTAAATTACAGATTGACAAGGAGTATTTACAACTGGAACCAATTGGTTTGGTTTTTGTATTCTTCTTTGGCCTGATTCTTGTTATCCAGTTTACTGCTATGCTCTTCCATCGTTTTGGCACCATTTCTCATATTCTTGCTTCTACAGAACTGACGTGCTGCAATAGAAAGGTTAGTCATCATTCCTCAATAACTGTTACTACTGCTATTAACAACTCACTGCGGCACCAACCTACGCACCACTGCAGCCAACGCATCTATGTGCGCTCTTCCATCCCAATCGATTCAAAGCCTCCCTCTTCACACCCTCCCAAAATGTTCCCATTTCCCTTAAATCTTTTCTTATTATGTATGCACTCCTCCTCCCCTAAAGACCTATTATGTAAGAAATATGGTCTTGAATGTTTCTGAAAATTTGTATATTACCCATTTTAATAGTCTACGTCACGGATTGACACAGAAAATGCTGAAATTACGAGCCTGCTGTAATTAACAATGATTGGGTTTTTTGTAACTATTCTGACTGCTATTGACTTTTTGATCCAACTGATTTAGCAAATAGCAGATGGTACTTAACTATAGCCCCCTCCGCCCTCCGCCAACTAAGGTTTTGTTTAGTCACCTAGACTAGACTTCTGTCTATGTTAGATATTACTAATCTTAACAAACAATACTTAACTTATTTATTTAGTTGATTCCGTAACACCTTGCCAATCTCTAATCGAAGAACAGTGACGTGACGTTACATGACTCATAACGGTTTCTCTGGGGTACTTTTCCAAACCGAGTAAGTTTGCTTTTGGGTGCTCACAAGAGACCATACGAATTTTATGGCTTGGGTCTGAAGGCAAGCAAGTATATTTCATAAAACAGATTGGATAGGATAGTCACTAGATTTCACTCAAAGGTGCCAAATTTTATTGGTAAGTGTACCCTGTTTTGCCTCACAGCCGGGGAATCGATTTGGAACTGTCAATTTTGTTTTTATGTGGGAGGAGGCTGTTGTAAAGAGACCTAGGGTTTTATATTTAGGGGAAGGGGAGCAAACCATTCATTCTCCTTTCCCGATAAAAGCGTCTTAATTCATTTTTTTACGGTTTTTAATCACGATATGCAACAGTTTGTTGTATTTAGTTTTTTAATGAATCTACTGAATGTGTACTATGCTTCCAAGAGGAAGTTTACGTTCAATTAAGAGATGTGAAACTAGAATTGAAGATACCCATGTCCATTTTCAAGACTGTCTATGTGTACCTGGGGTTAAGTCTATTAGATAACATTCAAACAATTCTGATTCTGAGCCATGCCCTTGTCCTATAAAATAGTTTCAGTAACTTCTTTTTTCTAAATCAAGATAATCGCTTTTAATGTAATGGCCGGTAAAACTTAAGTCGGAGCTTTGGTACCCGGATGGGGACTATTTTGATCTACAATCGGGGCACTAGCCTGCCGAATTGCCAATTTTGGTACATTTTAGTGTAATTTTAAGCTATCTAAAGTTAGAATTGCTGGTTGCTAATTTCGATGCTCACAAAATTCAGTACAGTAATTTAGATAATATAAAACGAAGGATACATACGAATGCAATACAATGTACATGGTACAATAATGCACACGAAGGGTGTTGATGGGATCATTACTTTCAAAAATGTTAGTCGATAATATAGATGGAAGGAAAGAGGGAGCAAATATTGTCATTATAATAACCCCTCCCCCTAAGAGCCTAAAATGTAGTCTTGAGAACAAAAATTGGTTAATCTGTTACAAAGTATGTGTCTTTACTCTTATTACCAAGGAAAATTCCGGGCAAGAATATTCTAGAGGCCCGACCAGTGGCGTAATTTCGTCCAAATTCTTGTGGCGGGGCAAAGTTGGAGCCAATTTCCTCAAATCAAGTGAAAATGACAGTGAAACTGAAAAATGATTCTTACATTACCATAAAGGCAAGGGTATACTAAATAGAACCGAGCTGTTTCTCTGGATCCTTGAAAGTTCAACTGGGGAGGGGGGCAAACTGAGGTCTGGTGGGCAAACTTGGGTCTGGAGGGGGCAGTTGTCACCCCCCTCCCTAGCAAATTGCGTCGCTGGGACCGACCCTTCTGAATAGTCACACCAGTTGGAGGGGGGGGGGTATATTCGGACCGCCTAGAATTTGAAAGTATCTGTTTTGTACCTTTCTCTTAAGAAAGTTGAAAAAAATTGAAAAAGCCCCCTGCCCTAGATTTTAATAAACTTATATCTTTATCATCATTTTGAAATAAAGTTGAAATAAATCCTTGACCTGACCACATTTTCGAGGTTTCGATGTTACTGCTCGGAGCAAAAAAAAACTATTGGATTTCATAGGGCACCAGAATTAGCAAGTTGCTAAAAGTTTTGATATTCGAAATGAAAAATTAAACAAAAAAATAACGAGTTTTAATTTCAACAAAGCAGTGAAAAAATAAGAACAAAACATCACTTTAATAATAATAATTACAAAAAAATATTCCGAATATTTAGGCCCCACGTCCACGAGCCTTTCTCAACGGAAAAGAACGAAAAATAAGAAATTTGTTTTTTAAAACATAGTTTTTTACTGTTTTAAAAAGTAGAGTTAAGAGAAAGAGTCAAACTTTAGCGTGAAGAGCGGAGCGTTGATGAGGAAGCAGCCCCTTTCACATACGAAGTAATTTCTGTTCGTTTTAAGTTTTAATGTCGCTCCTTACTTTCCGTTTAAAAAAAACTTGTTTTTTATTTATTTAATCAAATATAAAGGGTGTCTATTTGATCACGGTAACGACGATCTGTTTTATTGGTTTTAGCTTCAGTATCAACTAGGCATTAATTTGCCCTAGGCAATTCAATGTTTCATCTTAACAAACTTGTTCATATAGTGGAGTACATTCTTTTACCTTTATTTTGTAGATCCTTTTGTTTATCTTTGTTTGTTGTTATTTGTATTCTTTTTGTTTGACATTTGTATTGTGTTCTTGCTAATTTTTTATATTGCATGACAATGTAAAAAAAAAAGAATTTTTCTACATTCTAGCGGTGTTTGTATTTTTTCTTGAGTTAAATTCTAAATTTGACTATTTATTTCTAGATTGAAGATATTTCTGACGATGCTTTCATAGATAAAAATGCAATTGATATAGCCAGAAATCTTCAAAAATTAAGAGGTTTGGATGGAGACCAAGAAAGTGAAAACGGATCAGGTACTTAGCCTTAAAAAATTGTCAAAATTTCAAATAAAATTAGAATAAAGATTAAGTGGCATTAATCTTCATTAGTTGCTAATTATATTAATTAAAATTACACCCAATAAATTGATTTAATATAGCTAATTAATCAATTAGTGATTAATCAATCATATATAATTAATCACCAAATTATATTAAAGTTTTAACATTAAAGTTTTTACTACGTTTCACGTAAAATACTATGTCAAAATTTTAAAACATTTTGAGTAAAGCATATAATGAGTTTAATTACAAATTTCTTTCTCGTGACAAAATCGGATTAAGCGAAAGAGGTTGAAATTTCAATCTGTGTGCTGTGGTATAGTAAAACCTCAACTGTAGAGTTCAAAAAGACTTCTTCAAAAAATATACATGGCCGTCATAGTAATTCGGTTGACTGTATAGAAGAAAATACTTATGTGGCATTTTTTTAATTTTCGTTAAAAAAAATGTCTTTATATTTTCATAAGAAAAGTAAAAATATTACCCCTCCCCTATATTTTGGAAAATGATTTTTGCCCCTCTCCTCCTAATTTCCTTGAATTGGCACTGCTGACCACATACTTGATGTCAGATTGGGCTAGCCTTAAAAATTTGAAATCACAATAAGGTAGTGCAACGGAATCTCGGTATTTAGTCTTGATGCAAATTACATTGAATTTAAATTGAAAATTTTGAAGATTTATATCTTTCCAGATTTTAGTATCCATTTATATTCCTTATGAAATCTTAAACTATTTATTATTTGCCCTCTCGGTTTTTTCCAGAATAAATCATTTTTAGGATATAAACAAACAGGAAAAGATGGATTTCCGTTCAATACTTCTGTGACTTAAACATGAAAATTTCCAGGTTTGATCCTATAAGTTACAGATTAATTATGCCCTTACACTGTCAATGGCACCAGTTGTTGCTAATCGTTAAGTTATTAATTGATTATGTGCTATTAATTGGTATCAATGTTATTAATCGTATCTTATTAAGTTAAATCGTTAAAGGCCCAGCTCTTGCATATTTTCCCTTTTCTTTGGGTTGCGTAACAAGTTTCGCTAATGGACGAACGTGTTTCTAGCAATATACTTCATTAATAACTGAAAAAAATTTTAATTTAATTTTGGTGTCCTTCCCTTTGCTTTCCCTGCAAACATTGTGCCTCAGATTACCGCACGTTGAAATTTGTTTTATTTAATAGTTCTTTTGTGAAACTTAACTACCACATCCCCCAAAAAACAGACCATAATCATTCTTAAATACAAGCGTTATCAAAATGAATAAAAAAATCCCCCTGGACTCTTAGGCCTATTTATATCTGAAAACCGAAATTTAGATTTTTCTTTAGGTTGTTTCAAAATTGTGAAACAAAATTATTTGTTTTTCCTGCAAACATTTTGCCTCAGATTACTGCACATTGAAATTTGTTTTATTTAATAGTTTCACTGCAAAACTTAACTACCCTCTCCCTCCCAAAAAACAGCCTATAATCATTCTTAAATACAAACGTTATCAAAATGAATAAAAAATCCCCCCTGGTTACCTCTTAGGCCTATTTATATCTGAAAACCGAAATTTAGATTTTTCTTTATGTTGTTTCAAAATTATGAAACAAAATTATTTGTTTTTCTCTGCAAACATTTTGCCTCAGATTACCGCACATTGAAATTTGTTTTATTTAATAGTTTCACTGCAAAACTTAACTACCCTCTCCCCCCCCCAAAAAAAAGACTATAATCATTGAGCAAGCGTTATCGAAATGAATAACAAATTCCCCCTGGATACCTCTTAGGCCTATTTATATCTGAAAACCAAAATTTGGATTTTTCTTTATGTTGTTTCAAAATTATGAACAAAATTATTTGTTTTTCTCTGCAAACATTTTGCCTCAGATTACCGCACATTGAAATTTGTTTTATTTAATAGTTTCACTGCAAAACTTAACTACCCTCTCCCCCCCCCCAAAAAAAAACAGACTATAATCATTTTTAAATGCAAGCGTTATCGAAATGAATAACAAATTTCCCCTGGATGCCTCTTAGGCCTATTTATATCTGAAAGCTGAAATTTGGATTTTTCTTTAGGTTGTTTCAAAATTATGAAGTTGTTAGGACAGTATCACGTTTTCGTCAGTGTTACCATGTTGAAACGTGAAAATAAATAATCAAAACCGCCTATTTAAATTTGACAAGGCTTTTTGGAAAATTTCAAACACTAACAAACCTGTCGTTTCTCAAAGACAACTGCATCTTCAAAGGAAAGCTTTATCTTCTTAGATATTTTTTTGTGTCCTTATGTTCGTTGATTATGCCCTTATGATCCACTGAAGCAGGAGTAGAAGATAAGCAAGTAATGCGGTAAGTAGGAGTTGCGGTCTTAGGTCTTTTTCAGAATAACTAAATTAATTTACCTGATTTCTCACCCGCTTCGTTTAGTTCGGCTATTACCCGAAACTACTATATATAGCCGCTAGGCTATTACCCGCTACTACCGAAAACTATATTTCTGAATGTGGGCGTCTTTTTTATTAGAAATTGAAATTCTTTATTTATTTCATTTTCTTAGATGCATATGGCTTTTAAAGTTTCCATTCCAGCAATTGTAACAATCATATTCATTTTTATTGTCGTTGGTTCATTTAAAAATATTGTCGTTATTTTTGTTAATCCGTATTTGCTGTATCATATTAGTTCGAGTTTTTCAGAAAACTAAAATTGATAACAGCGCTTCCTCTGTGTGTGCATTTTGCTGATAAATCATAGAGGCGCTATAAACTGCAAAATAAAGCTGTTCAAATTCTATGAAAAGGAGCGTCTAAAACGGACAATTCTTCCACTTTGGAGCTGCAGACTGCCTTGTTGCAAATCGGAAAACTATACAACAAAGTAGTTCAAACTTGTCTTTTATTTAATTCGTCCACATAGTTCAAATCCTAAAAGGGGAGGGGGAACATGAAAAAACTGTATTTTAGAACTCAGTTTTCTGGGTTTGAGTCCTTCGCATCCGTTTCAGAGGATTACAATCTCTCCTTCCGAATAGATCTTTATTTGGTTTACTAATAGTTTTATTTTGCATTCCTTTCTTAGATTCTAATGCTTACCAACAGGTAAGCATTAATAATTACAAGGTTTGAGGGAGATTTACCCCCCTCTCTGGTCAAAGAAAACGAGAATAGACCTCTTTCTTACGAAGTTCATTTTTTTTCTTCATTTGTATTATAAGTTCTGTTCTCTATTATAAAATTACTATAGTACAATATTTCTAAGAAAAATGGATTTATATATTTGCCATACATTTCTATTATTTAGACGATTTTCTCGTTTTCTGTTCTTTATTTTTCTTTCTTCATAAAGAATTATTCATCCTTTCAAATATCGCCTTGAGCAAGTATTTCTTCTTTGTCGAGTTTTACATACATTAATGTATAAGTTGTATTCATTCAATTAAAGGAAGGTGAAATATATGAAGCTTGGTTTTCTAGGTGGAGACAGAATTGGCAGACGAAGAACAATTCATAACCTTGAAAAGCAGAGACAGAAAAAGCGAGCTATTGGTACTTTAGATGTCGCTTTTAAAAAGCGGTTCTTCTCTATATCCGCTGAAGCAGGAGTCGAAGGTAAGCAAGTAATGCGGTTTTTCATCTTTTTTCCAGAATAACAAAAATTAATTGTCTGAAACAAAGACGACTCAAACGACTCAAAAAACTGATTGACTGTTTGAATTACCCTTACTCTATGCCTATCTACATTAATTCTGCCCTTTATTGGATATTAAACAATCTATCAACAAGTAAAATGACATTTTATACAATTTTGAAAAAGTTATGCCAGCTTTGCCTCTCACAGAGACTATCTGTCTTGGCTTTACTCTAATTAGCCATGGCTAATCGAGTCTGTGTACCAAACTACCTTAGTTCTGCCAAGGATGGATGACAGACTATCATCAAGAAGTGAAAAGAATGATTTTTATACACTTTGTAAAAGTTATGCCGGCTTTGCCTCTAACAGAGGCCATCTGTCTTGGTTTTACTCCAATTAGCCATGGCTCTCAAGTTTGTCATCAATTCTACCAACTTGATTTTAATTCAAAAATCAAACGACTCGGTCAAGTTGTTTTAAAAGAATAATGTGTCCTTATTCAACTTTTTCCTGTAAATAAAAAGCATTGTTGGTGGCAAAATCTTTTTTTTTTCTGCTCTGGAGAACGAGACAGCTGGTGAAACAAGGGGAGTTGTTTTCTTCAAATTTGCAGTGGGATGGGGGGTATACTCAGACAAAACTTAGGGTTAATAACCTCATCTCACTTTTCCCCTATGGATATGTGATTACTTTAATAATAGGTAAAATTATTTACTTTGTCAGTCAAAACAGAATTAACTGATCATTAAGAGGTTTTTGTAGTTCTTTTTTATCGAACGGTCTATGGTAACGAACTTTGTGGAAAGAGTAGCCCGTGTGAATAGTAATAGAAGCTCTAAAAATAAAATTTTGATAACAATTTAGACATCAAAAGAATGTGATTTTTATGGATGATCACAATATGTAAAATTCAATTAGTTCATAGTTGCCTATCAAAACGTATTAGAATGAGAAACTTAATATAGTTTTAGAAATAGGGAAAACATCCCTGAAAAAGGGGGGAGGTCGATCCTGACGAAAACAAAACCGCCAAATTAAGCATGTCCAAGAACTATGTACCAGCATTTTCAGCATTTCCTATGTGCAGAAACAAAAAAAAAAACATTTCTCCGAGAAGTTTGGTCACGGATGCTTTTTTTTTCGGGAGTGATCGTATCTTAATACGTATTTTAATTTTGATAACAATTTAGACATCAAAAGAATTTAATTTTTATGGCGGATCACAATATGTATATATTCAATTAGTTCAAAGTTGCCTATCAAAATGTATTAGAATGAGAAAAATAGTATAGTTTTAGAAATAGGGAAGAACACCCCCGGAGGGGGGGGGGGGGGTTGATCCTGACGAAAACAAAACCGCCAAATTAAGCATGTCCATGAACTTTCTACCAGCATTTTCAGCAGTTCCTATGTGCAAAAAAAAAAAAAATACATTTCTCCGAGAAGCTTGGTCACGGATGCTTTTTTTTCGGAAGTGATCGTATCTTAATAGTAGTCTTATTATAAGGTAAGCGTGCACATTCGAGTGGAAATTCAAAACTCCATTCCCCTTTCTGGGAAAAAAGAGATCATGCAACAGATATTCCGACTTTTGCCATTTGTACCACAAACTATTTGGGCTAAGTAGGGCCAAAATAGTATCAAGCGAAAATTTTTTGACGCCTTTTCGCAGGTGATGTTCATTTTTGAAGTATTTTTATTACACTTGATCGTAAAGACCGGAGGTGGAGGGGATGGTATTTCAATTTTTATTTAGAATAATTCTCGCATGGTACTAAAAATAAAGAAGAAAAAAAAAACTAATTTTTGAAATCAAACAGATCGTGTAACGAACTGTAGTAAGGATACCAATGTAGTAAGGAACTGAATTTTGATACCAATAGTTACATCAAAAGAGTCGCGTTTTAATGCTGATTTTAAATATATAACTTCCATCAAGATTAGTCTTACCTATCAGAAGTTTGGAGCCTGAGAAAATTTGCCTTATTTTAGAAAATAGGGGATAACACCCCCTAAAAGTCATACAATCTTAACGAAAATCACACCATCAGATTCAGCGTATCAGAGAACCTTACTGTAGAAGTTTCAAGCTCCTATCTAGCTCCTAGCTCCTAGTTCAAGCAGGACTGATAAATAAAATGATGTGAGATGTTAAATCCATTCAAACAAAACAGAAAAAAAAATTAAATACAAGTTTTCAAAGCCAGTCTTGCTTTTCAAGCAAGACTGGAAAATAGGCTTCAAGCAAGACTTCAATGTGCAAATTTAAGAGTTGGGTTGAGCTTTGACATGAATGGTGCAACAAGTCATAAGGCATCTATATCTTAGAAACATATTCACAAATTATAGAGAACAGATCCTGGCTTGTCTTAATTAATACATAAGATGATTAAAACCATCCAGTCATACAAACTGCTTCTTAGCATACTTAAAACGTTTTTTACTGTTTTAAGAAGTAGAGTTAAGAGAAAGAGTCAAACTTTAGCGTAAAGAGCGGGGCGTTGAGGAGGAAAAGCCCCTTTCATATACGGAGTAATTTCTGTTCGTTTTAAGTTCTAATGTCGCTCCTTACTTTCATTTAAAAAAACTTGTTTTTTTTTATTTAATTACAGTAAAGACCAATATTAAAACATAGAACAAACAGAGACGATCCTATATACTAGGGAGCTGCCTTCCCTCAATCCACTCCTTATGCCGAAATTTGACCTTTTGTACTCAGTGCTTCGGCAATGATTGCTCTCATATAAGAGCAATGGGATAAAAAGTTAAACTAACAATCTTTACACTACTTTTCCAATTTGATCTGTTTAATCTATAATCTATTAAATCTATTTTTTTTAGTTTTCGACGACCTAATTATTTGAATTTAATAATAATAGTAATTTATTAAATTATTTGATTTATAATTTATTACTAAATATCATTACTAAATATCATTTATAATTTATTTTGTTTATTTTATATTTAACATTTATAATCTAATTTATATCCAATTTATTGTAAATTATATTTAAATTTTATATTTAATTTACGATCTATATGTATTGAATTATTTTTTACGTCGCTCTGAAAATACGATTAAATAATAACATTTTTGCTTCAAAAGTTTTGAAAAGCAATCAGCAAGCAAAATACTTACAGTTACCAACTGCCTACATTTGTTGCCCTTTAAAGTGTTTTCCAGAAAGTGTTAGTCACCATTTAGCATAAAGAGTAGAGTTTGAGGGGAGGTAGCTCCCCTTATATAAGACAATTTAAGTTCTTCTCAAGTTTTATTATCTATCTTTGCTTTCATTAAAAAAATAAACTATTCCTTTTTAATTTATTATGATTAACACGTACAATGAAATACAAACTTATTTCGTAGAGATTCAAATGGGACTTCAATCATGCTTCAAATATAAAGCTTAAAATTGTTATTACTTACTATTAGGGGACTAATATTTTTCCTTTTCAAAACGATCCTACTGAGGATTTAAAACTCGTACTTAAGAACATGGATTCAGCTCTCGCTGTCAAAGACACTGACTATCAGGTTTCAAGAAAGTTGATACTAATTTTTGTTCCCATTGCATATGGCAACGTTCTCACTAAGATGTGCCTTTTTTCCAGAAACACCAGCCATGAGTCAAATGAGGAAGTTGTCGATGACAAGAGAAACAATAAAAGCCTTGGAGCTTAGAAGAAACACTGTTTTGGGTGAAAGAAAAAAGTCCACAATGCAAACACTGGGAGCCAATAACGAGTTTAACAAGTGAGTGAACTTCTACTACTTATGCTCCTTACTTCATTTCACCGTTTATGTTTACATGGACAAGATTTATAAACTTCCAATCAATATATATAAAAATAAGTTGTGTGTGTGTGTGTGTGTGTGTGTGTGTCGAGTGACGTCATGTTTGTGTGTCGACTGACGTCATATTTGTCGACTGACGAAATTACAGACCGGGACATCGGGACACAAATGACGACCGGGACACCGAAACAGAGGGAATATAAATGACGACCGGGACACTCAAAGAGAAAGCGACAGGGACACAAGGAATGTTCGATTAGCAATCACCATCAACAAAGCACCGGGACACAAATGACGACCGGGACACAGGGAATATAAATGACGACCAGGACACTCAAAGAAAAATTACAGACCGGGACACCGGAACACAAATGACGACCGGGACAAAAATGACGACCGAGACACCGGGACACAGGGAATATAAATGACGACCGCGACACTCAAAGAGAAATTACAGACTGGGACACCAGGACACAAATGACGACCGGGACACAGGGAATATAAATGACGACCAGGACACAGGGACACAACTACAACGGGGACGCTGGGGGGCACAGGGGGGGGGGGTATATAAATGACGACAGGGACCCAGGGAATGTTCGATTAGCAATCACCATCAACAAAGCTCAAGGGTAATCATTAGAATAATGAGGTATAGATCTGAATACAGATTGTTTTTCCCATGGACAATTATATGTTGCATGTTCAAGAGCCGGTAAACCTGACAATCTATTTATATATATATATATATATATATATATATATATATATATATATATATATATATATATATATATATATATATATATATATATATATATATATATATATATATATATCTATCTATATTCACAGGTGGGACACAGGGACACAACTACAATGGCGCGTAACTAATATGGCGCGTAACGACTTACGCGCGCGGGGGGGCTTGGGGGGGCGCGAAGGGCCCCCACCAACTAGGGTTCGATAAATATCTTCGAGCAGAAAGTTGTTGGCTTTTTTACCCTCTCTGCTCAGTCGAGCTCTGCTCACTCGGGTTTTTGAACATCATCAATGGTTCCATAGATCTAGCTCTACGTTGTGATTTTATAGGTTTGCATGGAACTGGACGTCGGCTAACAGTAAATCACCTATCTTTGAGCTCGTATATGGCCCTCACAGGTGTATCTTTAGGTTATGACGTCATATGTTTACAGACGGGTGAATTTATCTTAAATTAAATTGTCAATTCATACCATATCAATGTTGCGAAAAAGTTCACTTATATTTCTCAAGTTGTTCTTATCAGGAGGTTTATTTTGCCATAGCAATGATTTTCTCGGGCGAAGAAAAAGTTGACAATACAAACACTTGGAGCAGACAAGGAGTTTAATAAGTGAGTGAACTTCTATTACTTATGTTCCTCACTTCATTTCACCATTTATATTTACAGGGAAAAGACTTAAAAACTCCCAATGTTTGATAGATATCTCCCAGCAGAAAGCTGATGGCTTTTTGTTGACGTTCTGTTCACTTCTGCTTTTGATGATCATTAATGGTTCCGCAAATGTAACTCTAAGCTATGACGTTATAGGTTTTGCAGACAAATGGACATCAGCTAACAACAACATACATGTTTTTCAGCTTGTACATAGCATTTACAGATGCAGCTCTAGGTTATGACGTCATATGTTTACAGACGGGCGAATTTATCTTCAATTAACCATGTCATTTCATGCCATTAATTTAAAACTTTTCCACAAAATTTTTTTTTAATAGAAATCAAAGAGCTCCATTAAGCCAAAAATTAGCAGAAATAAAGTCAAATAATCTTCCAAGCGTAAAACTGCCACAAATCACCATCAATAAATAAATGACAATCAAAACGGAACAGAAATTATAAACAGTCAAGTCAAGCTAAAAAAAAAAAAAAAGCAAAAATTAACATGCGTAGGGCTGATAATCCACAAGCCTTCTCAAGACCAGGCCACAATTTGTGCTTTACTAAATAAATTAAAAAAAAAATTACCGTGTATTGTCAGTTTATTTTTTATATACTGATATCTACCCCTTAAAGTTTTGATAATTTTTTATTTATGAAAATGAAAAAAGTGAAAATATTTAAAACGTGTTTTGTTATCAGCCCTAGGTATGTTAATTTCTGCTCGTTTTGAGTTCGCCTGGAAGTTCAAACATGCATACCTTTCTCAATAACATATACTTTGTGTAAACAATGAACAAGATATAATTACTCGACGCAATGCAATGCAGATCAGAAAATTCTCCAGAATTTTCCCATTTTTCAGTGTCCACTTTTAAAACTGACTTATATATATATATATATATATATATATATATATATATATATATATATATATATATATATATATATATATATATAATATATATATATATATATATATATATATATATATATATATATATATATATATATGTATATATATATATATGTATATATATATATATATATATATAATATATGCATTATTATCTCTTTTTAAGGTCTAAACACGGGCCGCGTCATCGAAGTTCTACAGCTCTAGTTGACGGAACAGCAGAACGGATCTTCACTCCAAATGGAGACACCAATAACGGCTATGATGAAAGTAGTGACGATGATAGGATGACAACAAGGTCATCAGTTAAGCTTCACCCGTTGACCCCGGCTGGGCGGGGTGGGTCCTGGAAAGAGGTAGACAACACAAGAAAGAATAGCCCGATGTGATAATATAGTTTTTATTTATATTTTTGACTATCAATTTTTTTAATAGCTCTATTTCTTGCTTTTCTTTTTATGCCTTCAACTTTCCTTATTTTGGAAAGCCTCGTGTTGTGAACGAATGGTTTTATCAATAATATTATGTTTATCGGATTGTGAAAGTTTTCCCTTATCAACGAAATCTTAGGTTTTTTTGTATTTTGTGTTTTATTTACATTAAAACAAAAATAAAAAGCACTTAGTTGTATTTCTTCTGTAGATTTTTTTGGGAAAAATTAATATTACTTGTTATTACAATGATTACAAGTATTACACCTAGATTATTACACACACACATACATATATATATATATATATATATATATATATATATATATATATATATATATATATATATATATATATATATATATCATGAAAAGAGAAATCACCAATGCTACAGCACAAAAAAAAAAAAAAAAAAAAAAAAAAAAAAAAAAAAAAAAAAAGACAGAAGGAGAAAAGGAAGACTGTTTTCCTAAATTAGTGATTAATATAGACCAGCACTTGAATGAGGCCTTAACCCTACTCATCCATACAATCACATAGGTCAAACAGCATAGCCACACACAATCAACCATAAAGAATAATCCATGGACAGGCAGTCATGTCGTCAATAAGTATAAGACGTCATTTACCGAACAATAGAAAAAATAATATAGACAAATAATTCAGAGGCAACACCCAACATAAGGGCTCATCAGGAGAATACACTGGCCTATATAGGGTTTCGCCACTCTAAATTCTCTACCCAGCACAGTGTTGTGGCTACCACAGAATATCCATGGCATCCCCGCGTCAGGTATCACCCCCAAAATACATGCCTATGAAAAAAAAACAGCAAATGTAAAACAACCAAGTAAAACCAAAACAAGCTTATCCTGTTAATATATCCCTCCCCTTAGCAACAATAGGTAAACTAAATATTATAAATTTTACCAAATCACAAATATTAACACATTGCAAAAAACTGAATGAACTAAACAATTATAGAATTCATCTTTACCATGTGGCTAATTTTTTAAAAAATCCGCTCAATTAGAAACACAATTCAAAATAAATGGCGCTGTGACAACATTTCTCGAACCTCCGAAATTAGTTAAAAATTTCTTTAAGTATTTCTAGATAATTCTTTTGATATTTATTTAAAAGTTCGTTATAATGAAAACTAAATTTTTTAAATTGCCAAGTTAATTTATTTGCAGAAAAACCTCTTGATATCAACTTTTGGCTTAAGATTTTACATCTATTTTTAAAATCAATATAATTACTACAAATCCTTGCATAACGAAGTAACTGTGAGAAAAACGCTGGATATGTGATATTTGAGTGTATATTACTTTCAGGGAATGGGAAACTAATCACTTCAAAATCAAAATCATCCGTTTTATTATACATTTTAAAACTTAATTTATTATTATCACAAATATTAATATTTAAATCTAAGAAATGATCTTCATGACCAGCGCCATGACTAGGCTCAAGAATAAGTTCTGATGGATATATATTTTTAGAAATATCAATGAAATCCTTACAATTTAAGACCAAAATATCATCCAAATATCTTTTATTATTTGACAAAGCATGTTTTAAATTAATTGGATTATTCTTATCCATCATATATTTATATTCTGGTTGACTTAAAAACAAGTCAGCTTTAAATGGGCTGGCATTCCCCCCCATGGGAATTCCCATAATTTGCTTGTACAAATCACCCCCAAATCTTATATAAGTATTGTATAAAACAAATTCCAATAACTCAAAAATCATATCCAAGCTGTAACATCTCAAATTAACTGTAGTATTAAAGCAGTTTGTCCATATAGCTTTTTTATTATAACTGTCTATTTTTAAGAACCTTTTACTAGATAAGAGGAAAGATTTCTTTATATTAGTTACGCGCCATTGTAGTTGTGTCCTTGTGTCCCACCTGTGAATATATATCTATATATATAAAAATAAGTTGTCTGTCTGTGTGTCTGTCTGTCTGTCAGGTGACGTCATGTTTCTGTGTTGACTGACGTCATCAAGTTAGTTGTCGTCATTTTTGCTACGACGGTGACCTCATTCAAGATATTTAAGACATATGTTCACGTAGAAATCTATTAATGTTTAAGTTTAAAATGACTGATGAACTTACAATGGCAAAAGCCGATGAAGATGCTCAAAGAGTCTATGCCAAAAAACTTGCTGCTGATAGAGAAAGTCAGAAAAGAAAGCGTGCCCAGGAATCAAAAGAACAGCAAGGAAACAGGCTTGAGGCTGATAGAGAAAGAAAGAACAGAAAGCGTGCCGAGGAATCAAAAGAACAGCAAGGAAACAGGCTTGAGGCTGATAGAGAAAGAAAGAACAGAAAGCGTGCCGAGGAATCAAAAGAACAGCAAGGAAACAGGCTTGAGGCTGATAGAGAAATAAAGAACAGAAAGCGTGCCGAGGAACTACCAGAGCAACGCGGAAGCAGACTTGCTGCTAAAAGAGAAAGTGAAAAAAGAAGGCGTGCCGAGGAATTACAAGAACAGCAAGAAATCAGGCTTGCTGCTGATAGAGAAAGTAAGAAAAGAAAGCGTGCCGAGGAATCACAAGAACAGCAAGAAATCAGGCTTGCTGCTGATAGAGAAAGTAAGAAAAGAAAGCGTGCCGAGGAATCAGAGCAACCTGAAAGTTATCGCCTGGCATTCAGGTACAACCCAGTCGATGATTATAGCTTGAGTAGATGTGTTCAAATCGGGACAATGTCTAAAATTTGTCCCTATTGCAAGGCCTTGAAATTCAATGGTGAAACAATGGGAATGTGTTGCGCCTCAGGAAAAGTTAAACTTCCTCTATTGGCTGCACCACCAGAGCCATTGAAGAACTCATGTTTCCAAATGACGTCGTTTGGAGCCCAAATCGAAAATCCAGATCAATTTATGTCTACTTTCAAAGTAAAAGGGCAAATTTATCATAGAGCAGGGTCTATGATAAAAGTAAAAGCTGCAGTATCTCGTCCCAAGATTGATTACATGTAAATGTAATAAATAAATCTGGACGACCATAGAGACGAACATACGCAATAGCATCTTGAGCATATTCATGCATATGACGGGGACTGTCAGCATATGACGAAGGTAAAATTGTTAATCTTCCAACGTTTGTGGTATTACCGTCATTTATAACTGCATCTCGCAAATGAATGTATTGTACAGAGCGGAGCTTGGTCTGATTCAGGCGGATATATAGCAAACGTTCTGATTCAATTTTAGCATACATATCAACGACAAATTGGTGAAACAATTCACGGCATTTTAAAATATAATTTTCTTCATCCTGCCGAATCATTAGTCTATAGGAATAATAATGCATTGCACTGCATTTCTTATTCATTTCTTTGTTAGTGGCTGGATTCATCAATTTAATATTAAAGTGATAGCCGTCGGCTCCATCCCAAAAAAATGATAGGATATTGTAGGGCATCGTAGCATCGATGAGTTTCAGCTATTCTTAACAACTGACCGTTTCGCTTATGAAGAATAATATCTCGAGGTAAAAACTGATCACCGACCATAACGATTGCCACTTCGTCGATAGTTGGAGCATTGTATCTACGCACATGTTGGCCAGGAGGCGTTTTGTCAGCGGAAATAACAATTTTTGTTATTTCCGCGTCGTTTGGACCCCAAGCCCCCCCCCAAGCCCCCCCCCCCAAGCCCCCCCCCCCCCCAAGCCTATATATATATATCATGAAAAGAGAAATCACCAATGCTACAGCACAAAAAAAAAAAAAAAAAAAAAAAAAAAAAAAAAAAAAAAAAAAAAAAAAAAAAGAGACAGAAGGAGAAAAGGAAGACTGTTTTCCTAAATTAGTGATTAATATAGACCAGCACTTGAATGAGGCCTTAACCCTACTCATCCATACAATCACATAGGTCAAACAGCATAGCCACACACAATCAACCATAAAGAATAATCCATGGACAGGCAGTCATGTCGTCAATAAGTATAAGTCGTCATTTACCAAACAATAGAAAAAATAATATAGACAAATAATTCAGAGGCAACACCCAACATAAGGGCTCATCAGGAGAATACACTGGCCTATATAGGGTTTCGCCACTCTAAATTCCCTACCCAGCACAGTGTTGTGGCTACCACAGAATATCCATGGCATCCCCGCGTCAGGTATCACCTCCAAAATACATGCCTATGAAAAAAAAAACCAACAAATGTAAAACAACCAAGTAAAACCAAAACAAGCTTATCCTGTTAATATATCCCTCCCTTTAGCAACAATAGGTAAACTAAATATTATAAATTTTACCAAATCACAAATATTAACACATTGCAAAAAACCTGAATGAACTAAACAATTATATAATTCATCTTTACCATGTGGCTAATTTTTTAAAAATTCCGCTCAAATAGAAACACAATTCAAAATAAAAGGCGCTGTGACAACATTTCTCGAACCTCCGAATTAGTTAAAAATTTCTTTAAGTATTTCTAGATAATTCTTTTGATATTTATTTAAAAGTTCGTTATAATGAAAACTAAATTTTTTAAATTGCCAAGTTAATTTATTTGCAGAAAAACCTCTTGATATCAATTTTTGGCTTAAGATTTTACATCTATTTTTAAAATCAATATAATTACTACAAATCCTTGCATAACGAAGTAACTGTGAGAAAAACGCTGAATATGTGATATTTGAGTGTATATTACTTTCAGGGAAAGGGAAACTAATCACTTCAAAATCAAAATCATCCGTTTTATTATACATTTTAAAACTTAATTTATTATTATCACAAATATTAATATTTAAATCTAAGAAATGATCTTCATGACCAGCGCCATGACTAGGCTCAAGAATAAGCTCTGATGGATATATATTTTTAGAAATATCAATGAAATCCTTACAATTTAAGACCAAAATATCATCTAAATATCTTTTATTATTTGACAAAGCATGTTTTAAATTAATTGGATTATTCTTATCCATCATATATTTATATTCTAGTTGACTTAAAAACAAGTCAGCTATAAATGGGCTGGCATTCCCCCCCATGGGAATTCCCATAATTTGCTTGTACAAATCACCCCCAAATCTTATATAAGTATTGTATAAAACAAATTCCAATAACTCAAAAATCATATCCAAGCTGTAACATCTCAAGTTAACTGTAGTATTAAAGCAGTTTGTCCATATGGCTTTTTTATTATAACTGTCTATTTTTAAGAACCTTTTACTAGATAAGAGGAAAGATTTCTTTATAACAGTTTTTAAATTATCAAACACTAAATTGAGTGATAAATTAGTATACATTGTCGCAAAATCGAAAGACTCAATTCTTTTAGCTGAAACCATTGTTAAAGAATCTATCACCTGCAGTGAATTATTAACACTCCAATATGGATTAAAATTCGAAAATTTTTTAATACCAGAACAATAGGTTTTAAGTTTATTTACAATTTCCTTTAAAATTAAAGAGAGGTCAGTAGCAGCAATGCGGGTTGGACATTTAGCTGCTCCAGCAATAAACCGTGGTTTAGGGGGATTCTTATGAAATTTTACAGTCCAATATAGGAAAGGGAACTTTTTATCATTGTCATTTATTTTAATATTAAAATTTTTAAAAAGTATTTCTTCAGTCTTTTCAATTAAATGCTCATCCTCTATATTTACCTTTTCATAAACATTAGTTGTGCATAACTCCCTTTTTAAGATATCACAATACAGCTTCTGACAAATTATGGCAAAATTATTATTAGCTTTATCCACTGGCACAATTACGAATTCATTCTTTAGATTAGCAATTGCTTGTTTAATCTTCGCATTATAAAATAATGATTTAGTGTTACTATTTTTTAAGTTAGAATATATTTTATTTCTTACTCTACTAATAATTAAATTCTTCCAACTTTGAAAACTCTCTTTATTTTTATTCTCTTTCTTACACCACTTATCAATAAATAAATCAAAATCATTTTCCAAGCCATCAAGAACACTCGATGGTTTCAGATGATGAGAAAGACGGAAATTTGCCCCTTTATTCATTATAATTTGAAGATCATCTTGCTTTACTATTGACAAGTCCCCTGTTATAACATGTTTGTAAGTAGGATTTACAAATGGGCCAAGTTGCTTACAATTACAAACAGGTTTCCAATTTATATCGCTATCTAGTTTTTTTAGTATTAAATTATAATTAAAAATAATTTGCCCAATAGTTTTTGAAAATTTATAAGTTAAAACTGGACTATCATTATAATTTAAATTACTAGGAAGGGCCTGTTTCACATGCCGCTGATTTAAAATTTCTGGTAAATTAATATCTTCAATCTGCTTACAAGTAAAATTAATAGGTAAATACAATCTGTTATCCTTATTACTAATCTTATCGAACTTTTTCTTTTTTGAAATAAATTTCGTTTTAGTTAGAATGCAAATTGTATCACATATCACCTTAAAATTATAATCAAGAGCTGTATTATTCTTAACAATCCAGAAAAGTTTGATTAAATTCCTCTTGGATAAATTATTTAGACACTTTATTACAGAAATCATACCCCTAGATTCAAGTAGCTGGCATAGATCTATAGAAAGCATATGTACATCTAATTCATTTTTTCTATTATTTTTCCTATGTCCTCTCGATCGTTTTTTACGTTTAGTAGGACAAGTAAAAGAAGGATGGTCCATAAAACCATCAATACATTTAACAACAACATGAGACATGTCACCATATTTTGCTACACGATCATTTAACCCAAAAGGATAAGCTGTACCAAGAGTATGGATCCAGAAATCCTCCTGTTTACGTAGTCTATTATTCTTCTCTTCTTTATTTAAATTTTCTAATTCTAAATTTTCTAAAATTGTGACAGTTATATCTGATATGGAACATTTACCATTACTACAATGTTGAACTAGATAGTTATTAGTTTTTTCATTATTAACTGTTGTCTTGTGTCCAGAAAATCTTTTATATATATTATTAGTTGTTTCCCCCACATATTGTAGGCAGCATTTATTACATTCTAATAGGTAAATTACATTGGTTGTCCTACAATTAACATTACCACGTAACTTGCATGCAAAATTTTTATTATACAATGTACTTTTAACAGAAGTCTATATATATATATATATATATATGTATATATATATATATATATATATATATATATATATATATATATATATATATATATATATATATGGTTTTAACTACGTAAAACTTGCGAATATACAACATTCTTTGCTGTCCCATTGTCTTTGCATATAAATAGATTGTCAGGTTTACCGACTCTTGAACATGCAACATATAATGGTCCATGGGAAAACAATCTGTATTCAGATCTATACCTCATGATTCTAATGATTGCCCTTGAGCTTTGTTGATGGTGATTGCTAATCGACCATTCCCTGTCCCGGTGTCCCGGTCGTCATTTATATCCCCCTGTTTCCCCGGTGTCCCCGTTGTAGTTGTGTCCCTGTGTCCCGGTCGTCATTTATATTCCCTGTGTCCCGGTCGTCATTTGTATCCCGGTGTCCCGGTCTGTATATACATTCGTTTTTTAGTTTTGTTTTTCTCCTTTTTTTTTTCTTTTTTAGTTTATTTAGATTTTTAGATTTTTTAGTTTTTTTATTAGTTTTTAGTTTTTTTTTCTTTTTAGTTTTTTTGTAGTTTTTACCTTCTTTTTAGTTTTGTTAGTTTTTTTTTTTACTTATGTCCTGGTCGTCATTTATACTCCCTGTGTCCCGGTGCTTTGTTGATTGCTAATCGAACATTCCTTTTGTCCTGGTCGCTTTCTCTTTGAGTGTCGTCATTTATTTTTTTCTTTTTTAGTTCTTTTAGTTTTTACCTTTTTTTGTTTTTTTTTAGTTTTTTAGATGAAAATTTTTTTTAGTTTTTTCCTTTTTTTCTTTTTAGTTTTTTATTGGTTTTTACCTTTATTTTAGCTTATTTTTCAGTTTTTTCCTTTTTTTTAATTTTTTTTTATTTTTTATTTTTTTTAGTTTTTTACCTTTTTTAGTTTTTTTAGTTTTTTTAGTTTTTTAGCTTTTTTACTTTTTTTATTAGTTTTTAGTTTTTTTTGTAGTTTTTGCCTTTTTTTAGTTTTTTCAGTTTTTTTTTAGTTTTTTATTGGTTTTTACCTTTATTTTAGCTTATTTTTCAGTTTTTTCCTTTTTTTTTAGTTTTTTTTAGTTTTTAGTTTTTTTAGTTTTTTACCTTTTTTTAGTTTTTTTAGTTTTTTTAGTTTTTTAGCTTTTTTATTTTTTTTATTAGTTTTTAGTTTTTTTTGTAGTTTTTGCCTTTTTTTAGTTTTTTAGCTTTTTTATTAGTTTTTAGTTTTTTTTGTAGTTTTTGCCTTTTTTTAGTTTTTTTAGTTTTTTAGCTTTTTTATTTTTTTTATTAGTTTTTAGTTTTTTTTGTAGTTAGTTTTTTAAGTTTTTTACCTTTTTTTAGTTTTTTTAGTTTTTTTAGTTTTTTAGCTTTTTTATTTTTTTTATTAGTTTTTAGTTTTTTTTGTAGTTTTTGCCTTTTTTTAGTTTTTTTAGTTTTTTAGCTTTTTTATTAGTTTTTAGTTTTTTTGTAGTTTTTGCCTTTTTTAATTTTTTTAGTTTTTTAGCTTTTTTATTTTTTTTTATTAGTTTTTAGTTTTTTTTGTAGTTATTGCCTTTTTTTAGTTTTTTCAGTTTTGACGTCACCTGATCCACAGATCCACACACAGACAACTTATTTTTATATATATAGATATATATATATATATATATATATATATATATATATATATATATATATATATATATATATATATATATATATATATATATATATGTTTTTAACTACGTAAAACTTGCGAATATACAAAATTCTTCGATGTCCCATTGTCTGTGCATATAAATAGATTGTCAGGTTTACCGACTCTTGAACATGCAACATATAATTGTCCACGGGAAAAACAATCCGTATTCATATCTATACCTCATTATTCTAATGATTGCCCTTGAGCTTTGTTGATGGTGATTGCTAATCAAACATTCCCTGTATCCCCATCGTCTTTTATATATTCCCCCTGTGCCTCCCGGCGTCCCCGTTGTAGTTGTGTCCCTGTGTCCCAGTCGTCATTTATATTCCCTGTGTCCCGGTCGTTATTTGTGTCCCGGTGTCCCAGTCTGTAATATCTCTTTGAGTGTCCCGGTCGTCATTTATATTCCCTTTGTCCCGGTCGTCATTTGTGTCCCAGTCTGTAATTTCGTCAGTCGACAAACAACTTCATGACGACATACAGCTCAATCCTTATAATGACGTCAGTCCACAAACATGACGTCAGTCGACACACAAACATGACGTCAGTCGACACACACGTCCCAGTCGTCATTTGTGTCCCAGTGTCCCAGTCTGTAATTTCTCTTTGAGTGTCCCGGTCGTCATTTATATTCCCTGTGTCCCGGTCTGTATATGCATTCGTTTTTGAATTGGTATATGATGAAATAAATTTTTTGTTTTTTTTTCCTTTTTTTCTTTTTAGTTTTTTTATTGGTTTTTACCTTTTTTTTATCTTTTTTAGTTTTTTTTCTTTTTTCTTTTTAGTTTTTTTGTAGTTTTTACCTTTTTTGGTTTTTTTTTATTTTTATTTTTAGTTTTTTTAGTTTTCTTTTTCTCCTTTATTTTTCAGTTTTTTTCCTTTTTTTAGTTTTTTTTTAGTTTTTTTTTTTTTTTAGTTTTTATTAGTTTTTAGTTTTTTTTCTTTTTATTTTTTTTTGTAGTTTTTACCTTTTTTTTAGTTTTTTTGTTTTTTTTTTAGTATTTTCTTTTTAGTTTTTTTGTAGTTTTTACCTTTTTTAGTTTTTTTCTTCTTTTGTTTTAATGCTCAAGCCAAGGTTCGAACCTGGATCCTCTCGGACCTAGAACCTGGAACATAACGCTTTACCAACTCAGCTACTTCGGCTTGAATACATTCGTTTTTGAATTGGTATATGATGAAATAATTCAGACGTCATATGCGGACAAACACAACGTCAGTCGACAGACAGACACACAAACAAACAACTTATCTATCTATATATATATAAAAATAAGTTGTTTGTCTGTGTGTCTGTCGAGTGACGTCATGTCATCAGGTCGTCATGAAGATAGTTGTCGTCATGTTTGTTATGACGATGAGGTCATTAAAGGTATTTAAGAAAATTGTTCAAAGACAATTTTTTAATTGTAAGAAGATCGTGGACGGAAAAATGTTTAATTGTAAAATGACTGAAGAACCTACAATGGCAACAGCCGAGGAAGCTGCTCAACGAGTCTATGCCAAAAAACTTGCGGCTGATAGAGAAAGTAAGAAAAGAAAGCGTTCCGAGGAAAAACTACAAAAAAAAACTGAAAAGAAAATACCCAAAAAAATAAAAAAGTTAAAAAACTAAAAAAAGGTAAAAAACTAAAAACTAAAAAAGAAAAAACTAAAAAAAACTAAAAAAAAGGTAAAAACTACAAAAAAACTAAAAAGAAAAAAACAAAAACTAATAAAAAAACTAAAAAAACTAAAAACTGAAAAAGAAAAAGAAATAAAAAAAGGAAAAAAACTGAAAAATAAAGGAGAAAAAGAAAACTAAAAACCGGGACACAGGGAATATAAATGACGACCGGGACACTCAAAGAGAAATTACAGACTGGGACACAAATAACGACCGGGAGATATAAATGACGACCGGGACACTCAAAGATAAGTTACAGACCGGGACACAAATGACGACCAGGACACCGGGACACAGGGAATATAAATGACGACTGGGACGCTCAAAGATAAATTACAGAGTGGGACACAAATGACGACCGGGATATCTATATATCTATCTATATATATAAAAATAAGTTGTCTGTCTGTGTGTCTGTCTGTCAGGTGACGTCATGTTTCTGTGTCGACTGACGTCATGAAGTTAGTTGTCGTCATTTTTGCTATGACGGTGACGTCATTAAAGATATTTAATCATGAAGTTAGTTGTCGTCATTTTTGCTATGACGGTAACGTCATTGAAGATATTTCAGACATATATGTTCACGTAGAAATCTATTAATGTTTAAGTTTAAAATGACTGATGAACTTACAATGGCAAAAGCCGATGAAGATGCTCAAAGAGTCTATGCCAAAAAACTTGCTGCTGATAGAGAAAGTCAGAAAAGAAAGCGTGCCGAGGAATCAAAAGAACAGCAAGGAAACAGGCTTGAGGCTGATAGAGAAAGAAAGAACAGAAAGTGTGCCGAGGAATCAAAAGAACAGCAAGGAAACAGGCTTGAGACTGATAGAGAAAGAAAGAACAGAAAGCGTTCCGAGGAACTACCAGAGCAACGCGAAAGCAGACTTGCTGCTAAAAGAGAAAGTGAAAAAAGAAGGCGTGCCGAGAATCACAAGAACAGCAAGAAATCAGGCTTGCTGCTGATAGAGAAAGTAAGAAAAGAAAGCGTGCCGAGGAATCACAAGAACAGCAAGAAATCAGGCTTGCTGCTGATAGAGAAAGTAAGAAAAGAAAGCGTGCCGAGGAATCAGAGCAACCTGAAAGTTATCGCCTGGGCATTCAGGTACAGCCCAGTCGATGATTATAGCTTGAGTAGATGTGTTCAAATTGGGACAATGTCTAAAATTTGTCCCTATTGCAAGGCCTTGAAATTCAATGGTGAAACAATGGGAATGTGTTGCGCCTCAGGAAAAGTTAAACTTCCTCTATTGGCTGCACCACCAGAGCCATTGAAGACTTTCCTTACTGGAACTACGTCAGAATCTAAGCGTTTTTTGTCAAAAATCAG